>NC_137092.1:852714-1057199 GCF_951640355.1 Cnephaeus nilssonii
TAATTAAAATTGTGTCAGCAAAATCAAGGCCGGATGGAAACTTGGCCTCAGCTCCCGTTGCTGCACGTGACCTCGTTGCCTGGTTAGCTCCCTGTTCATCATTCCAGAATGGCTGACGACCTCGACGAAGAGCCACCTGGGGAATCCCTTCCGGGAGCAGGTCAGGACCTCGAATGTGAACCTGAGCCCCAGGACAGTCTCAGACTCCCCTCCCTCTGTCCAATGCAATGACCTTTCCCTCCCTGGTGGCCGCCCCAATCCAACGAGAGCCATCCACAGTCCTGTGCAGCTAAGACACGGCGTGTTTCGGGGGGTCGCAGACCTAACGCCTCCCCTCACCCCTGCGCAACTTTAATGAAGGAAGGCTCTGAAATTCCCTATAAAACACCTCCCAAGCTCAGGATGAAACGAGGCGAAGGCGCCCCGCTCAAGGAGACGTGGGCCACGAGCTGGAAAGCCCGTCAGACACTCCCCAGGCTCGCAGGGCACAGCGCCGGGCCAGGGCGGGCACCCACCGAGAGGTCATCTCCGCGAAGGGTGTTCCCTGAGAGGTCCAGGTGTGTGAGGGCGGTGGCGGTCAGCGGGTTGGCACTGAGTGACTGAGAAAGGCAGTTCACCCCTGAAACGGCAAGAAGATTCGGCTCAATGTCCAGGAAACAAAATGAGATCTAGGCCCGGCCAGCGTGGCTCAGTGGTTGAGCGTTGAGCTATGAACCAGGAGGTCAGGGTTTGAGTCACGGTCAGGGCACATGCCTGGGTGGCGAGCTCCATCCCCAGTGGGGGGTGTGCGGGAGGCAGCTGATCAGTAACCCTCTCTCATCACTGATGTCTCTCTCTCCCTCCCCCTTCCTCTCTGAAGTCAATAAAATATAAAAAAAGAAAGGAAAGGAAACCAAGGGGGTCCCAGGGGGCAGAGGGCCACATGAAGGGAGAGCCGGTCCGGGAGGCAGGCCTGCGAGCCGGGCAGGGGCTCTAACATGCCCTCCTTGTCACGGCACAGGGTCTGGGAGGGGTCACCACCAATGGGGAGCCCAGAACATTCTGCTCACTCGCTGGGGTCAGTAGAGGTCAGACAGAGAATCGTCATGGTTCTTCAGATCCCAGGACATGGGCTATTACAAAACATTTTGTGTTTTTACTAAAATTCCAAGGTTCTCATTGTGTAATTTGGAAATATGGCTATTTCTAAATTGAGTATACTTTTCAAAAAATATATATATTTCATCAGCTGCCTTCTGCACACCCCACACTGGGGATCGATCCCAGGGACTGGGGATGGAGCCGGCAACCCAGGCATGTGCCCTGACCAGGAATCGAACCGTGACCTCCTGGTTCATAGGTCAACACTCAATCACGAAGCCATGCCTGCTGGGCTAAATTGAATGCACTTTTATAGATGACGTTGTTTCTAATTTTGCAGTAAAATGATTGACCATCCCAGGCTGTCCCTGAAGACAAAGGGGGTTTGTCCTTTGCCTCGGCCAGGATAAGGGTCAGGGCCAGGCCCGCCAGAGCCGGAGACGCTCGCTCCACTTGGAGAGAAGAGCTGGGAGTTACAAGCAAGGCTCCAGGGTGTCGATCAAGTCCCACAGCCATTACTCAGCCGAGTCCGCCCTTGGGCGCGCAGAGGAGACGGGAGCAGAGAAATACTTAACTGGAGTTCAGGGAGGAATGACGCGGCCACACTCATGAAGTGTGCACGAAATGCTTCCACAAGGCTGGGATGGGTCCATGTAACAGGCCCACCCTGTGCCCTCAGACAGACCCAGAAGCTCAAGGCCAGGATGAGGTCAGTGCTACTCAAGGGTTCACTGGGACAGACCCTCAGATCCTGAAGGACAGCCCCGCGTACGGCATGGGCTCCAGGACCCCGGGCACCGTCTCAGCCTCCCCGCAGCCGGGCCAGCGAGAGGCAGTGAGAGCAGGACGAGCAGCAATGCCAGACGAGAGCCTGGCCGTGAGAGGCGCGGGTCTGACGAGTCTGTCAGATAAGGAAACCTGCAAGGCCGACAGAGAGCTTGCTGTCGGGAGGCAACACCTGTGATGTTTAAACGGGTGGGGAACGTCCGGCCCACGGGCCGTAGAAGTCCCGAGAAATCATTTGGCCTGGCTCTGTCCACGCATCAGGGGCGAGTTAATTAAATAATTTGACCAAACAGAGCAGGCTAATTTTTAAGTTGATCATTTTGTATGGCCCACTAATGATGTTAAAAACATCCAAATGGGCCCGGCTGGCTTGGCTCAGAGGTTGAGCATTGACCTATGAACCAGGAGGTCACGGTTCGGTTCCGGGTCAGCGCACATGCCCAGGTTGCGGGCTCAATCCCCAGTGTGGGGAGTGTAGGAGGCAGCTGATCAGTGATTCTCTCTCATCACTGATGTTTCTATTTCTCTCTCCCTCTCCTTTCCTCTCTGAAATCAATAAAAATAAAATAAGAATAAAAAAATAAATATCCACATGGCCCCTGGCAGACAGAAGGTCCCGCCTGTGGAAATGGCCAGCCTCCGGCAGCCCGCCCTGTTGCTGGGACCGTTCATGTATGTCCCGTAACGGAACAACTGAGTCCAAAACACACAGAGAACCCCAGACTCTCAACAAGAAAATCATCAAAACCATGTCCTCAGTGAGGCCTGACAAACCTAACAAACACATTCCAAAAGGAACAGGTCGGATTGGTCTCCACCGCACAACGCCCCCTTGGCAGGCGCCGGCGCTTGGCGGGAGGCCAGCATCTGCCCAGACTCCGGGAGCCTCGCGCCCAGTGTCAAGCTGCTGGCCGGAAGGCTCCCCGCCCCCTCCTGAGGCCCCTCCACGGGAGGCCGGGTTCCTGGGCACAGGAGCAGCAGGAAATCCAAAAACACAGGATGGAAGAAGCCAGGCCGCTCCCAGCCCGCACTGAGCACAGATCGCCGCGCTGGATACGGCGCCCAGCGGGCCGGGCGATCCTGAGTTAGCGCTGGAGGCTTTGCAGCTGGAGCGAGGGAGGCAGATGGCCCGTGCCGACGCCTGGCAGCCGGCAGGACAGGCACCAGGAGCCTGAGAACCATCCTCCCGCCAACATCTGAGGGGCGGCGTGGGGAGGTGAAAACTATCTTTCTTGAATTAGGGAGCTCTGGTTATCCGTCTTTTCCCGGAATTGAAATATAAATGCCAGTCAAATTGCACAAAAAGCTTACGAGGACCAATTCATCTGAGTTATTTTGAAGCTGCAAGAACAAGGAACGCTTTTAAAAACTGTTTTGTCAGGCTGGCATGACTCAATGGTTGAATGTCTACCTATGAACCAGGAGGTCACGGTTCGATTCCCGGTCAGGGCACATGCCTGGGTTGTGGGCTCGATCCCCAGTGTGGGGAGTGCAGGAGGCAGCCGGTCCGTGATTCTCTCTCATCGCTGATGTTTCTACTCCTCTCTCCCTCTCCCTTCCTCTCTGAAATCAATAAAAAACTATCTTTAAAAACATATAAACAGGGAGACTGCTGCGGATACGGCAGCCGTGCTGAAGTGTTGGAGAAGTGGTCAGAGACACTCAGGAAGGAAAGGGAAGTTGGAGAAGTGCATACGCACATCAACATCTGGTCTAGACGTTTTGAAAATGAGATGGCTTTCCATAAACACTGCCACTATAATTAGTCCAAGTGTGTACACACCTGTATTTTACTTTCTTTTATTAGTCTTTTAATCCTCACCCGAGGATATGTTTTTATTGATTTTTAGAGATCGAGGAAGGAAGGGGAGAGAGAGAGAGAAACATGGATTGGTTGCCTCCCATATGTGCCCCAACCAGGGACTGAACCCAAAACCCAGGTACGTGCCCTGGCTGGGAATTGAACCCGCAACCTTGTGGTGTACGGGACGGCGCTCCAACCAAGCCACCTGGCCAGGCGCTAATACATATATTTAAATGTAGACATATGAGTAATAATTCTAACTATTTAAGGTAGAGAACATCACAGACAGACATAAAGTTAATAAGATATACAGTACCTTTAGGTGACAATGAGGTTTTAGATAAATTTAAATGTTTTAATCCCTTTGGGAGTTTGGCAAATTGAACACTTAAAGAGGACACACCTGAGAAAGGAAAAAGAAAAGGGGATCATGAGACTTCTCAAGCGCTCGGAATGGCACATTTGTGCAAACTTGCTTCTGAGTTTTTCAATAAATCCTCAACAACGTCCCTTCGATGGAGAGATCTGTAAGTATTTTCGACTCCGTTGGATTTCCTGTGGAATTCCCAGCCACCTGCTCAGGGGCGGCCAGCAATGTATTTCCACCGAAGGGTTAGGAGCCAGGAGCCAAGGAGAGCAAAAGCAGCCCTTAGAATGTAACACAGCCCGCCGGAGCGGCTCAGGGGTTGAGCGTCGACCTATGAACCAGGTCAGGGTTCGATCCCCAGTCAGGGCACAGGCCCGGGTCACGGGCTCGATGCCCAGTGTGGGGCGTGCAGGAGGCAGCCGATCCATGATGCTCTCTCCTCACTGATGTTCCTATCTCTCTCTCCCTCTCCCGTCCTCTCTGAAATCAACAAAAATGTATTTTAAAAAAAAGACCATAATCACAGCTCAGCCAGGTCTGCTCCCCATTCCCCGGGCCTGGCTGCAGTGACCTCCCCACTCTGCTCACGGCCGGCAGCGCGGGTCCGAGACTCCAGGTACCTCGGTCCTCCAGCGCGTTGCCAGCGAGGTTGATGGTGTGCAGTCCTGAGCCGGGGTTATGTGCGAGCGCACTGGCCAGTTTCTGTGCAAACTCTCTGCAGACAAACACAACAGTGAGAGGAACGACCACCAAGTGCAGAACGGCTCAGACCTCAGGGCTGGAACAGCTGGAGGAACAGCTGGAGGCAAAGCGACAGATGCTTTCTTCCCAGTGGAACTCACGTGCCGCGTATTTCTTAGCGCCCAATCCATTTCCCACATGAGGTATAAATCCTCATCAGAGAACCTGCAGTCACACCCAACATGGTTCATTTCAATGGCCAAAGCCTCATTCCGAAGCAGAGAAAATCCTGTCATTGCCCATTAAAGACACATTTCAGGCCTGGCCAGCTGGCTCAGTGGTTGAGCATCAAGCTAGAGACCAGGAGATCACAGTCTGATTCCCGGTCAGGGCACATGCCCGGGTTGTGGGCTCGATCCCCAGTGTGGGGTGTGCTGGATCAATGATTCTCTCCTATCATTGATGTTTCAGTCTCTCTCTCCCTCTTCCTTCCTTTCTGAAATCAATAGAAATATCTTCTATGTATATAAAACGTATGCCAAGTGTCCCCGCGGGAGTTCGATCCGCTTGCTATGATGCACTGACCACCGGGGGGCGGCACGGGACAGAAGAAGGCCCCAGCCTGCAGCCGGAAGGCCCCGATTGGCCCTGATCGCCGGCCAGGCCTAGGGACCCTATCCATGCACGAATTTTGTACACCGGGCTTTAGTATATATGTAAGAAAGACACATCTCAGGACGCTGTTGATAGTATGCGTCGGCCCCTCCATAACGTGGAGCAGCACCCACAAATGCAGACCCAGCTGTTCTAATTGTGGAGTTTAAAGGCTGCGATTGCCAGCACCTTACTTTAATGAAAATTAAAATCGCTATTTTAGATGTGTTTCACTTAAAATAACACACTGAGGGCTGTGATTATGAAACCGCCACCCCTCCTCACTTAGCAATGGAGTCCGGGTTCCAGCAGATTCCAGCTCCCACACGCCCCCCACAGGCCTGGGTCTGGATCTCGGAACCACGAGGTGCAGACGACATAAGTGTGAATCGGAAAAGGGAGGCCAATGGCCAAACCGACCAAAGCAAAGTGGTAAAACAGCCTGCAGTCGGCTGTTCCTACAACAGCGTCAGTGACACGGGTCACCACCGGCCCCCAGAACACGAAAGATGCTTCCTAAGCACTTTCCATAGCGACCTCATTGGCCCAGGGCTGTAATTTCATAAGGAAGGTGCTAATGTTGTGTCCATTTCAGAGATGCAGAGACGGAGGCAGAGCCCAAACAAACTGCCCAAGGCCACAAGGTGTCTGGCTCAAGGGCCCACACACCAGGCACCACCAAACACATCCATGACACAACGGCAAAGGACGTTATGAAATCCGTGACCTCCGTGGCAATGCTAGGGATTCTGGGAACTTTTTTAAGAAGGGAAACAGGATGTTCTCTATGGGAGGAGCCCACCTTTTCGTTTTAACTGTATCTTTAGAGGAAATGGCAAGACGTTCCAAAGCCACAGAGTCCCATGTGCAGGGAAATACTCACATTCTCAGTCCAGCGTTTTCCAACACCAACTCTTCCAGCCGACTGGACCTGCTCACCACCCTCAGGATCTGCTCACAGACATCGGAGGACTGCAACACAACACATGCGTTAGCCGCGCCGCACACCTGCCACCAAGCTCGTGTCACTGTTACAGCCTTCGCAACACTGTAATGACGTCAACCGTTCGTGCACACACGCGTTCATTCTGGAAAGCTAACTGAGCCCCATCACGAGGAAGGTCCTTCCTGGGGAGACAGTGACATAAAGGACAACGTCCCTGCCGTCCAGAGTGGACCACCAGCAGGGGACTCGGACAAGAGCACACACAATACGGTAGAACAATAAACAGGCCGTTTTGGTCACCGTCTGGGCACACAGAGGTACAGCTCACCCAGTCCTGGGAAAACAAAAAGAATTCCCAAAGAAAATGACACGCAAAAGGGAGAATAAAAACTAAAGGGCAGTGATGATGGTGGTGATTATGATGGTGATGGTGGCGATGGTGATGATGGTGATGGTGGTGGTGAGGATGATGAGGATGGTGGTGATGGTGATGATGAGGATGGTGGTGATGATGGTGGTGGTGGTGATGGTGATGATGATGATGGTGGTGGTGAGGATGATGAGGATGGTGGTGATGGTGATGATGAGGATGGTGGCGATGATGGTGGTGGTGGTGGTGGTGGTGGTGAGGATGGTGAGGAGGATGATGATGGTGGTGATGGTAGTAATGGTAGTGATGATGGTGGTGGTGGTGGTGATGGTGATCAGGGTGGTGGTGGTGGTAAATGGTGTGACTGTGTTTAAATTTCTAAACGCCTCTCAGTAACCTGCCAAGTAGTTATACTGCTATGCACACTCATTCACTCAACAAACTAACTTGACACCCATTTATGAAACCAATTTGAATGAGTAGCTAATATGAGCCACATACTCTGACGGCACTGGGTAGCAATGCGTAAGATCTGCGCTCCAACTCGCTCCCGATAACAGGTACACAGGAAGCTGGGGCCCTGAAGGTCAGGTAGCATATCTAAGGTCACAGGGCCTTGTGCTAAGTCAGAATCTGAAAACCGGGTTTGCATTTCTAAGCCCACACTCTTTTCTTACACCCACTGCCTCTTAAGGGGCCCCAATAAGTTCACAGCCATGTTCCGACTGACAATGCCTTAGGTCACTCACCCCCAGGCCTATCCACAGACCCAGTAGCCTGTCCACTAGCTAACGTCCAATCTTCCTCAGATATACGTCTCAATCCAAACCCTACTATGAAAATCTTTTTTTTTTTTTATCCTCACCCGAGGATATTTTTCCATTGATTTTTTAGAGAGAATGGAAGAGAGAGAGAAAGACAGAGAGAAACATCAATGTGAGAGAAACACATCAATTGGTTGCCTCCTGCACAAGCCCCGACCAGGGCCCGGGCCAGGGGGGAGCCTGCAACCGAGGTACATGCGCTTGACCAGAACCAAACCCAGAACCCTTTGGTCCACAGGCCGAAGCTCTATCCACTGTGTCACACTGGCCAGGGCTCTATGGAAATCTTAAACCACAAGCTCCTATGACCTCTGAGAGTTGGAGGCTGGAATGAAAGAGGCGCCATTGAAACACCTAAGTTATCTCCTGCCTAAAAGAGCACAGCAGCCGAAAGCTAGCTCTCAGAGGAGCACCTTCCACGTGGCTGCCTGGAACCTGGAAAAAAACCAACCAAACAGACCAGAAGTGGCTCCCCAGCCCTATGAAAACTAATCAACTCCTCTTAGATTTTATTCTGCTCACGTACAAAGGTGCCCCTCAAGTCGTCTGGAATATCCATGCTGCCTCTCGTAACTCTACCAGGTGTAACAGTTCCCTAAATTCCTAGGAAGGGCTGCTTCATGGAGGCGACAGGATGCTAAGCCTGCTCTCTGTGCAGGCGTCACCTGAGTCGTTTTTGCCAACAGGAGTGGGCACCTAAGGCCACACTCCCTATGTTTTTCTTGCCTGATTCATCCAAATCGCCCGAAGCAGCTGAAAATGCAAAGCATCTCACAAACGAGAAAATGTTATACAGAACCCTTCTGGGAAAAAGTTCCCCAAGAAATAAACATGTAGGCAGCGCGCCAGTATGGCAGGAAACAAATCTACTTTCTGACTATCGGCAGGTGTTTGAAACCCAGCTCCCCGGACACCACGCGGTCATCTCCCCACTCACCAGCCGGAGGTCCTTGGAGGACAGCTTGGAGAACCACTGGTTGTACTCCAGGGCAGCGATGATGGGGATCAGGTCCCTGGGAGCAGGAATCACAAAGCCCGCGCTCTTACAACAGCCAAGATCCACGCCATCAGGGCCCCCGGCTCAGCAGCCATGCGGCCCTGGCTCCGAGCTGGAGGGAGAGTGGAGGGAGGCCCTCACCTGTGGTCCAGGTGACTGAAGTCCTGCAGGTTCAGCTCCCGGGTGTCCTGGGTCAGATAGATCGTGTCCACATCCTGTTGGAAACACAGCGCAGTCGGGTGAACAGTCCGCGTCAGTGGTGGGGGAGCAAGAGAGACGCGGGGGGGGGGGGGGGGGTTCGTATGTGATCTGAGCAAGGAAGACTGTGAGCAACAACAAAGGGCGGGGAAACAGAGAAACAAGCAGACAGACACTGAAATAGTCTCTGTGAGTGTGTGTGTGTGTGTGTGTGTGTGTGTGTGTGTGTGTGTGAATGTGTGGTGTGTCTGTGTGTGTGTATTGGTGTTGTGTCTGTATGTCTGTGTGGTATGTGTCTGTGAGTGACTGTGTAAATGTGAATAGGTGTGTGTTGTGCATCTGTGTCTGTGTGTGTGCATGTGAGTGTGCACACTGCACACAGGTACACTCACCCACTGCACTTCCTCCCTGTATGGGAAGCCCAGCCAGTCGCAGACACAGGCGTACATCTGAGAAAACCCGCCTGGAACAGAAACAGAAACGGGACAGGTTTTCGGGGAAGCGACTGTGAAGTTGAAACTTAAAAGCTCCCACGCGACCTACGCTCCTTCTCTGCTTGGGAACCAGGACGCCCTCGTGCGGGCGGGCAGGCAGCGGGCGTGGGGTGTGTAGAGCTTAAGTACAGCCTCTGTCCACCGCCCACCAATTACAGCTCCCCACTGACTGTGCCCGCCATGCGCACTGGGCTAGACCTCACGGCCTGGTGGGGTCTCCTCGCAGCCTGAGCGCCGGTGGGAATGTGCTCACCACAGGGGCCCTGCTCGGCCGCCGGCTGGCTGTCCCACTCGGCCTGCAGGCTGGCCAGCCGCTCCGACGGCTCCATGGACACCCTCTTCATGATTTTCCTGCAGGATCACAACGAGGAACATCAGAAATCAAGTGTTTCGGACGGACTGCACGCAGAAATCTATTGTGAGAAGCATTTATTTTATTTTTCAATATATTTTCATTGATTTCAGAAAGGAAGGGAGAGAGAAACATCAGTGATGAGAGTGATGAGAGAGAATCATGGATCGGCTCCCTCCTCACACCCCCCACTGGGGATCGACCCTACAACCGGGCATTTGCCCTTGACCAAGATTGAGCCTGGGACCCTTCAGTCTGCAGGCCGACGCTTATCCGCTGAGCCTGCTAGGGAGCCACACGTGTCTGCGTTTTCTGCACAAACCATGTCCTCATCACTTCACAACCGGGCATCCGCCGATCCCTCCCAAACCTGGCGCCATGCAGGTCAAGGCCGCCTGTGCCCCTCACGGTGCCGACTCACCAGACAGCTCTGCCCCGAGCATGCCCGATGCTGACCCACTGTGGACAGCCTCTGCTGCGAGCGTGCCCGATGCTGACCCACTGTGGACAACTCTGCCGCAAGCGTGCCCGATACCGTGTCACTGTGCCAAGCCCTCTGGGCTCTGGGCTCCCCGGGAACCTCACCCACCTTGCTCGGCGCTCTCCTCCTTGACTCGACCTCTACATCTCAGGCTCACTGTCAGGACCCTTTCTGTCCAGGGGCCTCGTTACAGCCAGGCCTCAGCCCACGGTGACACCGTGACCCTCACACCTGCTGGGTCTGCAGCCCGGCCCTTCCCTCCAAGCTCCAGCCTCCCTGTTTCACGGCCCCTGACGTCCCCACTGAGACGTCCTGCAGGTCAAGCTCAGCGTTCCTTACCCAAGGTGGTCGGGGACACCCACCCAAGGAGGCACTCTGCCTCAGGGACAAAGGGAGACAGGCCAGGTCCCTGCGGGGCAACGTGGCTCAATCAAGTGAGCCGTTGGGCTAATTCAGATGTGAGCACAGCTTGGTCTGTCTGGTGCCAGCCTTCTTTGATCCCATCGCACGTGAACAGGTTACTGTGCTGGCCCAACAGCACCAGAGTCCCCTGGGAGAGAGACTGGGTTCAACTCATGCATTATTCCTACACTGCGTTTCCTTCAGAACATCGGTGATCATCGTGTTTAAAACGGTGGACAGAACCCCTAAGAAGCTGTCAAACTGACTGGAAGACAGGGGCCCGAATGTCGTGGGATGTGCTGGGACACAACACTGAAGCAACTAAGTCTGTGTGTGTGGCTGTTCTGTGAGGACATTTCCGTCCACAAGGAACATTAAACCTGTGTCTTCGGAAAAAAACACAAAAACATCCACACCCACCCTAGAACGCTCTCCCCCTCATGGAAAAGCGGCACACTCCCCAAGTACAAACCTGTCCCCCAAATCCTGAGCTTACAGCTTAACAGAGGTAAACAAACATGTAGTAACTAGAGGCCCGGTGCACGAAATTCGTGCATGGAGGGGGGGTTGTCCCTCAGCCCAGCCTGTACCCTCTCCAATCTGGGACCCCTCAAGGGATGTCCGACTGCCCGTTTAGGCCCGATCCCAGGGGCATCCCTCTCACAGTCCAGGACTGCTGGCTCCCAACTGCTTGCCTGCCTGCCTTCCTGATTGCCCCTAACCGCTTCTGCCTGCCAGCCTGATCACTCCCTAACCACTCTGCTGCCAGCCTGTTTGCCCCCAACTTCCCTCCTCTGACGGCCTGGTTACCCCTAACTGCCCTCTCCTGCAGGGTTGATCACCTCCAACTGCCCTCCCTTGCAGGCCTGGTCCTTCTCAACTGCCCTCCCTTGCAGGCCGGGTGCCTCCCAACTGCCCTCTCCTGCTGGCCATCTTGTGGTGGCCATCTTGTGTCCACATGGGGCAGGATCTTTGACCACATGGGGGCAGCTATATTGTGTGTTGCAGTGATGATCAATCTGCATAGTACTCTTTTATTAGATAGGATAGAGGCCTGGTACAGGGGTGGGGGCCAGCTGGTTTGCCCTGAAGGGTGTCCCTGATCAGGGTGGGGTTCCCTTGGGGCATGGGGCGGCCTGAGCGAGGGGCCTGTGGTGGTTTGCAGGCGGGCCACGCCCCCTGGCAACGCAAGCAGAGGCCCTGGTATCTGGAATTTATTTTCCTTCTACAATTGAAACTTTGTAGCCTGAAGCAGAGCCAAGCCTGGGGCTCCCTCCGAGGCCCGCAGCCATTTGTGTTGGGGTTATAATTGAAACTTTGTTGCCTTAAGCGGGTGGGCCCGGCCAGGGTGTGCAGAAAGCTTTGCTTCCCCTGTTGCCAGCGGCAACCCTGGCCTGCTCTCTCAAGCTCCATTCTGCCGCCATTTGTTTGAATTTGTTTACCTTCTATAATTGAAACTTTGTAGCTTGAGTGGAGGCTTAGGCCTGCCAACGGCTGGCAGAAAGCTTGGCTTCCTCTGTTACCTAGGAAACCTTGCTCTCTGTGGCTGTAGCCATCTTGGTTTGGGTTAATTTGCATACTTGCTCTGATTGGATGGTGGGCGTGGCTTGTGGGCATGTCAGAGATATGGTCAATTTGCCTATTTGTCTATTATTAGATAGGATATCCATAAGGTGTATTTCAGAAAACCCAGAGAAAAAGGAAAGAGGCTAATTATTATGTTTACGTTCATTTTGGTTTTTTTTTAGGTTTCCTCTTACTGATCAGAAAACAAAACACAAAGGAATGGCGTTCTGTCCTCATTAACCTGCAGGTGATGCCCGCACACCAGCCTTGGCCCCGGGCATCCATGGAGCGCTGGGCGCCGAGTTCCCACAGGAGAATCCCAGAGGGAAAACCTCACCCAGCGCCTCAGCGAAGCGGGCAGAGCCGCACAGAAAACCTCAGCCGTGGATCAGGGGCTCAATGGGAGGAGGCCAGCCTTGCCCGCCGCCCTCCCAGCCTCACCCCCCACCAGGACTCACACGGGAGACAGGCCGGGAAAGATCCTCCGCAGGCAGGAGCCCACGTGGGCCAGCACCTCGCTCACGTCCTCGGGCGCTGCCATCCTCAGGGACAAGCTGTACTTCTCGGTTTCCACGACCATCTGCAGGGGGAAGGGCAGGGACTGCTAATCACGACCCAGTCCCTCGCATGTGTGATTGTAAGTAACAGGAAAAGAAAGTCCTGCCTGGCCCACATGGCTCAGCTGTTGATCATCAACCTATGAACCAGGAAGTCACGGTTCGATTCCCAGTCAGGGCACATGCCTGGGTTGTGGGCTCCATCCCCAGTGAGGGGTGTGCAGGAGGCAGCTGATCCATGATTCTCTCTCATCATTGCTGTTTCTATCTCTCTCTCTCCCTCTCCCTTCCTCTCTGAAATAAACTTTAAAAAAATTAAAAAAGAACAAGGCCCTGAGGTTGGAGGACTGGTGGGAGGTCCCACGCCAGGCAGCAGCAAGCACGGCGCTGGGACCCAGGCTCCTGACCCCCTCAGGGCTGCTGGCACCGCAGTGGCCTCTGGAAGCTGCTTCTAAGCCCAAGTTCTGGAAACGAGTCCTGTCCGGAATGTGTTCGATTACCCAGACCCATGAGAAAACTGCTGAACCCCTTTCTACGTCACTTCCCGACCTGCTCTAGAAAACCGCTGTTGTGAATATGTAGAATTTGTCTTTCTTTAAATATATATGTGTGTGTGTGTGTGTGTATATATATGTATATATATATACACACACACACACACACACACACATACACATACATACATACATACATATATATACTAGAGGCCCGGTGCATGAAAATTCATGCGCTGGAGCGGGGATTCCCTCAGCCCAGCCTGCCCCCTCTCACAGTCCAGCAGCCCTCAGGGGCGGGAGGCAACCCAGCGATCAGGAGAAGGCGATGCCCCCACCACACCTCTGCTGCTTGCCACTGCCAGCAGCACAAGCCTCAGCCGGCCCTGGTTACCTGAGCCTCAGGCCTGGCCCTGGGCAGCTGTGCAGCCGCCATCCAAGGCTTGCCTGAGCCTCAGTCAGGGGGGTGCAGGAGGACCCAAGGCCCCCCACGAGGCTGAGGGGACTCCAGAGGCAGGCACGTGCAGCAGCCGGCCCCGCCTCCCCCGCTGTGGGTGCCACCATCTTGTGAGGGTGTGATGGTCAATTTGCATACTCCCTCTTTGATAAGAGAATACATATATATATGTGTGTGTGTATATATATACATATATATATGTATATATATACACACACACATATATATGATAGACTTCAGAAAGGAAGGGAGAGAGAGAAACATCAATGATGAGAGAGAATCATTTATCGGCTGCCTTCTGCACGCCCCACACTAGGGATCTAGCCTGCAACCCGGGAACGTGCCCTGACCGGGAATCCAACCGTGACCTTCTGGTTCATAGGATGACGTCCACCCACTGCACCTCCACCCACTGCACAGCGCCAGTTGGGCGTAACTAGTTGTTCCCGCACAATTACTGAGGTTTTCCTCACCGGAACCAGCCCCGACCCTGCCCATGAGGCCCCTTCAGCTTCTCTTCGGAACCTCCCGGGTCCCTCATCTTGCTTTTCCACATTCTCTCAAGAAACGTTCAACAGTGAGACCAACAAAAGGATGTTTCACAGTTTCAGACCCTCAGGGGAGGGGGTGACCCCACGGTCCCGCCCACGGTCTCCATGGCGCCCACTCACCTGCGCGGGCTTGCTACAGGTGACGCCCTGAATGTCCAAGTAGCTGAAGGTCAACTCGAGCTGCAATGAGGGGGAGAAGGGACACAGACCTGTGATCAGGGCTTAGAGCACAGTTCAAGGAGAAAATGCTGCAGTCGGCGATGCACCAGCAGCCGGAGGTGGGCTGGCGTGTGTCTCCGTCCATCCCCAAGACGGGCCCTCGATATTTCAGAAAGAGCACGTGGTGCGTCCCTCACAGGAAGGTGCACGTGCGACTTCTTAAGTTTCATCCTGGGACAAACCCACTGGGAAGTGTTGGTATTTCTACTCTGGTTTTTCATTCATTTGGAAATGAAGGTGTGAAGTGAGGCCTCTAAACCCGTTTTTTCCTTTTATTTCAATGTTTGCTTCGGAGAGTCACTGGCGGATGACTTCACGTCCACTGTCCTCCTTTCCAAACCCTGACCTCTTCGGGGGACACGGACCAGTCAGGGAGCCGTTATTCCTCCTGCCATCTCCCATAGATTCACATTTTGAATGGATTTAGAGAAGCATGGTATTTAGGAATTTTAAACGAGGCTTAAACGAAACATAAATCAAAGCCCTCTCTCCCCCTGCAGGTAGGGAAGTAATTTATTTCCTTCTTGTTTAGCAATAAGGGTCACTTCCACTCTTCTCCTGGGATCAGCACTTAATTTTCTTCCAAGTAGGCCCAGCCCTGGCCGGTGACTCAGTTTGGTGGTTGTGGGTTCGAGCCACGGTCAGGATGGGTAGGGGAGGCAGCGAGCGATGTCTCTCTCTCACATGGATGTCTCTCTCTCTCACTCCCTTCCTCTCTCTCTAAAAATCAAAGGAATCATCCTCAGTGAGGATTTAAAGAAACAGTAGGTCCAGTCTCCCCTCCCTGCCTTTTTCCTGGACAGTGGCCCCTGACCTCCCTGGCTCTACAGCCTCTCACCCTCCTGCAGACAACAGGATGGAGTCGGGCCCTTTAATCTGTCCTCTCCTTCCACCTAGAAATGTAATGGGACCCTCTGCTCTGCTCCCTCGAGTGGGCAGTACTAGCATGTGTGTATGTGTGCACATGTATACGTGGGGGTGGGCTGTACCATCCCATGTATGGTGCACGTGTGGTGTGTGCATGTACGTGTGTGGTGCATACATGTGTGTTTGTTAGCGTGTGTGCACATGGTGCGTGTGTGCCTGCGTCGGCAGGAGGAACCTGGGCGCCGGCACTCACCTTGGAGGGGATCCGCGCTGCGAGCAGGAAGGCCCGGCAGGCCGTCAGCACCTGAGGAGAGCAGAGCGTCAGTCCTGCTGGGCCGACACCGGAGCGGGTCAGGGCGCGGGGACCGGAGAACCGGGGCCAGGCCTCCGGGGCTGCCCGGCTGTCTGTCCGTCGGTCCCTCCCCGGCTTCCTGTCCTGCGCCTGTCCACCTGCTCCGTGTCCCTCCGCGTTCCCACCCCCGCCGCCCCCTTCTCTCCGCCGACGCTGCCCGCATCCCGGCGTCTCCCCTGCCCCTCCGCCCCGGCCTGCGCCGCCCGTTTCCCAGCATCCTCTGCGCCCCCACGTGACAGCTGAACGCCCTTTGCGTCATTGACGCCGCCGTTTGCGTCATTTACGACTCCGTTTGCGACATGGACGCCATCGCAGGAGGACCACTGCCTCCTGGACGGGATTCCACTCACAGCGTCGGACAGAGACGCGAACAAAACGTGAACCAAAACCACAGCCACGCTGGGCGCCGCGATGGCTCAGCGGAGAGGCGACCAGGACCCCAGGGCCCGGCTGGTCCCGCAGGCACGTCCTAACCTACCTCCTTCGGCGCCCAGGCCACGGCCCAGCGGCCTACCCTCAGAACATCCCACTGAGAGCAATGGCGGCTCTCTCCTCCCCCCCTCCTCCTGCGGCCACGTCCCCCGCCGGCTCCCGGACCTGCTGCCCTGGGCTGTCACGCGGGGCCTCGGGGCCTCCCACAGGTGCCGGGGCAGGAGCAGGGAAGACCCAGTGTTCACGTGGGTCACGTGGTCTCACCTCTCGAGGCAAGAGCAATTTTTGTTAATGGTCACCCGAGGGTAGTTTCCCATTGATCTTTAGGGAGATACAGAAACATCGATTGGTGGCCGCCCGCACGCACCCGTCCAGGGCCGGGCCGGGGAGGAGCCTGCAACCGAGGTCCGTGCCCTTGACCGAACTCGAACCCAGGACCCTTCAGTCAAGGGTAGACACTCTATCCACTGAGCCACACCGGCGAGGGCTACTTTTTATTTTTTATTTTCCTTGTGAGCTGCTTCCCTCCTGGCTCTGTGGTTTCCTTTCCATCCTTCCGGAACACATCGGAATGACAGAGGCCATGTGCCAACTCACAGCCAGGGGCCAAGAAGTCCCCGCCCACCAGGTAAGGGGCCCCAGCCCCGGGGACCACTCATCGCCTGCGAGACACGTGCACCTGCCGCTCCCCCAGGCCTCGCGCTCCCGCCGAAAACGTGTTCACCGCAGGGTCAGGGTCAGGGTCATCCCGGGCACAGGCCGGCGGCTCCTTCCCATGAGAAGTCACTGAACCACCCAACACCTCCCTCCTCCCTCCCACAGCCCCACCTCCAGGGGCTGCCGAATGGAAGAAATGCCCCCAAGGACGAACTCTAAATTCCGCATCTTCAAATCCAGAAGATGGCTGCAGAAAGCAGGGCTTCCAAACCCGCTGAATTGCAGAATGTAGGTTGTGGCTTGATCCCCAGTGGGGGGGCGTGCAGGAGGCAGCCCATCGATAATTCTCTGTCATCGCTGATGTTTCTATCTCTCTCTCCCGTCCTCTCTGAAATCAATAACAATATATATATTTTTTAATTATTAATTTCTGCCGAAACCGGTTTGGCTCAGTGGATAGAGCGTCGGTCTGCAGACTCAAGGGTCCCAGGTTCGATTCCGGTCAAGGGCATGTACCTTGGTTGCGGGCATATCCCCAGTAGGGGGTGTGCAAGAGGCAGCTGGTCGATGTTTCTCATCAATGTTTCTAACTCTCTATCCCTCTCTCTTCCTCTCTGTAAAAAATCAATAAAATATATTTTTTTAAAAATTATTAATTTCACCACCTTCTTTAACAAATCTGCTAACGCGTGGCAAGTGGGCCTGAAGTTTCCCGCCTCCCTACTCCCCGCTAGACGTGCTAACGAGCAGGAACAGGAGAGTCTGGGGCCCCAAAGATCCGACAGGAATCCTGGTGAAACCGCAAGGGCTGGCTTGTTAAGACTTGGCCGTCTGCACCACAGAAGCGGTTCTCCCGTCAGCGCTGCCTGCCCCAAACGCCAAGATGAAACCCCCCCGTCGTTCATTCCTCCGTAAAACCAGCCGGCATTCAGAGGCGCGCCATGCTCCCCACCAGCAATAACCCCCAAAACGCTCCTACCACCGTTTCCCTCTGTCGTTGTCCTGTGCGAACCTACATTCCCAGGGCCTGGGAGAGGGGCGCACCCAGGAGGTGCCAGCCAGTGCTGACGAAGGAAGCAGGTGGGTGACCAGGTCAGGGGACTCGGCGATTCCCACTCTCTCTCCCCGTTTCCAGTCCTGGCCCCCGAGGACCACACCGCACCGTCACCGAGGGGACCTTCTGGAACATGAATGCACCTGCATCACTCAACTACCTGACCCCCTTCACTGACGCCCTCACCGCACCGGCAAGCCGGAGTCCCAGCCCATGCTCACACTTGGCGGGGTGGCACCCACAGTGAAATCCGACGTCTAAACGTCTCCCCACCCCCCCACCGTGCCTTGGTGACTGCGTGTTCCCGAAAGGCCACGCCCGCCCATCACGGAGCTTAGCTCTCTGTTAATAACTATGTTGGTGTCCAACGGCCCCCCAGACGATGACGTCTTTACGGGAAGATTGTCTTAGTCATCACTGCGTCCCCCACATGGAGCAAAGCACTCGGCACACAGCAGGTGTCAGGAGTCCTGGGTGTGTGTGTGGGTGGGTGTGTGGGTGTGTGGGTGGGTGGATGGATGGATGGATGGATGGATGGATGGATGGGTGGGTGGGTGGATGGATGGATGGATGGATGGATGGATGGATGGATGGATGGGTGGGTGGGTGGGTGGGTGGATGGATGGATGGATGGATGGATGGATGGATGAATGGGTGGATGGGTGGATGGGTGGATGGGTGGATGGGTGGATGGATGGATGGATGGATGGATGGATGGATGAGTGACAAGATGAGACAGAATTACATCCATTCAAAAAAAATCACAGGCAGCCTCACGAGGGTGTTTATTGATCTGAGAGAAAAGAGGGGGCATCAAACTCACAACCCTTTGGTGTATGAGAGGACCCCCCACTGAGCCCCGGGCCGGGGCAGCCCGCTTTCCAAGGTGCTCACATACACCTGCCCGAGGAAAGTCAGTACAGGCGGCTGCGGAACAAGATCCTCCCGTGGGCGGCGGTGGCGGCACCTGCCACAGAGGGCGGCCCTGCTGGGCTTCGCTTAACCTCCCAGGGCAACGCGGTCGGGACAACCCTAGGAACCGGGAGGTGTGGGCTTCTCTGCTCCAGAGGTAACCGCTGAGAGCAAATCTAAAAATAGAAATGACTTTCAGCCTGGCCGGAGGCGCTCAGCGGTTGAGCATTGACCTATGAACCAGGTCACGGTTTGATTCCCAGTCAGGGTACATGCCTAGGTTGCAGGCTCGATCCCCAATGTGGAGTGTGCAAGAGGCAGCCGATCCATGATGCTCTCTCATCATTGATGTTTCTATCTCTCACACTCTCTCCCTTCTTCTCTGAAATCAATAAAAAATTTTTTAAGAAAAATAGAAATAGATTTTCGGGGAGTGCTAAGAAAAAACAGGCAGGGGTCGGTCCATGCCATGCCTACGCCCAGCAGTGCTTGGACGGGCCCACCTCTGGGGGGGTCCACGCTCATGGGGACCTCAGAGCTCTCTCCTTCACACCCCCTCCCTCCCCTCTGCCCAGCAACCCCACCCCGTCTGCAAGGCCCCGATGGCTCAGTTCCAAGAACAACTGGAAACGCGCCTGGACATAGGAGACTTTTTATGCTGCGTATTTCTTCACGATGAGAACATTGCCTTCCACAACCTGGCACGGCTGGTCTATAATTTCTTAGGGAGAACTGACAGAAATCCAGAGAGTGTGAATTCAGGCAACTGAGTCAAAGCAAAAAAAGGGCAGGAAAACATGGCTTCTTGACTCATCAAGACAGAGTCAGGACAGGGCTGGGCCCACTCCCTTCCTGCCGCCTCCACCTGAGCCTGGGCTCCAGCACCTTCTGCCTCCTCCCATTAGGAGCCGGCTCAGGGTCCTCTCCACACCCTCAGGCCCGTGTCTGCTGCCGATTAGGATGTGACACCAAGAGGCAGCCGGGCACTTGGCTTCCTACGGAGCTGGTGTGTTTGGGGGAAAGGCCTCCTGCAAGGGCCCGAGGGCTGACCTTGAGCAGGGGTTTTCCCACTGAGCACTTTCTGCAAACAATGCTTACCTGAGGCCAATATGTAAAACAGATGGGAGCTAAGCTGCTTGGGGCGAAGTGGTGCATGTTGAAAGTGCCTGGGAGATGGGACCAGCATCCCCTCCCCCCTGTAGCTCTGGGTCCCGGGAGATGGGGGCTGGGTTGGTCCTGGCGGTGGGAGGGGGCAGCCAGGAGGGAGGGGGAGCTGTGGGGAGAGTCCAGGGCTGACATTTACTGACTGTACAGAGGGCTTCAGAACTTCCTGTTCGTGCCCATGTGGCTGGGCCAGCGAACGCATCTTTCACAGCAAGTCAGTCTATACACACAGTGAAAATACGGTCCTAGCCGGTTTGGCTCTGTAGATAGAGCATCAGCCTGCGGACTGAAGGGTCCTGGGTTCGTTTCCAGTCAAGGGCACATGTCCAGAATGCAGGTTTGATCCCCAGTAGTGGGTGTGTAGGAGGCAGCCGATCCATGATCCTCTGTCATCATTGATGTTTCCCTCTCTCCCTTCCTCTCTGAAATCAATCTTCTATAATAAAGAGGTAATATGCAAATTGAACATCACTCCAACACACAAGATGGCCACCCCCATGTGGTCAAAGATGGCCGCCACAAGATGGCCAGCAGGGGAGGGCAGTTAGGAGTGATGAGGCTGGCAGAGGAGGGCAGTTGGGGGCGACTAGGCCAGCAGGGGAGGGCAGTTAGGGGTGACCAGGCCTGCAGGGGAGGGCAGTTGGGGGCGACCAGGCCAGCAGGGGAGGGCAGTTAGGGGTGACCAGGCCGGCAGGGGAGGGCAGTTAGGGGCAACCAGGCCTGCAGGGGAGGGCAGTTGGGGGTGACCAGGCCTGCAGGGGAGGGCAGTTAGGGGAAATCAGGCTGGCAGGGGAGTGGTTAGGGGGTGATCAGGCTTCCAGGCAGAAGCGGTTAGGGGCAATCAGGCAGGCAGGCAGGCAGGCAGGCAGGCGGTTGGGAGCCAGCAGTCCTGGATTGTGAGAGGGATGTCCCAGATTGGAGAGGGTGCAGGCTGGGCTGAGGGACACACACACACCCATGCACGAATTTCATGCACCGGGCCTCTAGTACAAATATATTGTAATAAAATTTTATTGCAAAACAGCCACGTCCATTCATTGTCGTACTGTCCGCAGCTGCTGCCACTCAGAGGTGGAGTCGAGGGTGCAGAGACCCGGCCTGGCCTGTGGGCCTCACACTTGCTACCCGGTGGGCCACTCTCTGAGCACCAATGTTTGATCCCCGCGCACACCAAGTTGCATTGGCTCTTCTGTTAATCCGTCTCGTGTCAAGTGTACTGTCCGTCCAGCGCGAGCTCTGGGGAGGGGGAGGGGGACTTCCCCGGCCTGACAGAGGTTAATCGAATGTGCTGCTTACTTCTGGTTATTGCGGTTTTATTTATAGCCTCCAAATTGAAATCTACCAAAAACATGCCTCAAAAAAAAAAACGGAAAAGGAAGCCTAATGATAAGGAGACATTTTCTAGCTCTAATTCAGGCCTCGATGTACTTCAAGTCCATGAGAGCCCTTAAGGAGCGGGACAAATTCCATGGGTGTGAAAAAAAAAGAAAAGAAAAATGTGCCTAAAGAAGGTGAAAAGAAACGGAAGGCTCTGCGACCTGGAGCGGGCGTCGGGCCTCGGGCCACACAGCACCTGGTCTCTAAGGCCCTGAGCAGCAATGAGGGCGGAGAGGGAGGAAGAGAGGAGGGAGCAGAGAGGCCTTCCGGAAGTGCCCTGGAACACCAGCGTCCCAGCCCTTCCCGCTGGGGACGCAGGGAAGACAGGGGGGGGGGGGGACAGAGGCCTTGACCCTGACCTGCCCCAGTCACACCCGGCTGCTCACAGGGGCCCGAGCACAGAGCCCATGGTGTCAGCGATGCACCCTGTGCGGCCCCACGCCCGCCCCTCTATGGGGTCTGCCCACCCAGGTGCCAGGGGCTGGCACCCCTCTCCTGAATCTGTACCTGTGTCTGTGGCGCCCTGGGCCGTAAGCTTCTAGACCAGTGGTTCTCAACCTTCCTAATGCCGCGACCCTTTCATACAGTTCCTCACGTTGTGGTGACCCCCAACCATAAAACCATTTTCCTTGCTACTTCATAACTGTAATTTTGCTAAAGTTAATGAATCGTAATGTAAATATCTGTGTTTTCCGATGGTCTTAGGCTCTACAGCAGCGGTTCTCAACCTGGGGGTCGTGACCCCTTTGGGGGTTGAACAACCCTTTCACAGGGGTCGCCTAAGACCATCAGAAAACACAGATATTTACATTACGATTCATAACAGTAGCAAAATTACAGTTATGAAGTAGCAACGAAAATTATTTTATGGTTGGGGGTCACCACAGCATGAGGAACTGTATGAAAGGGTCGCGGCATTAGGAAGGTTGAGAACCACTGTTCTAGACGGCAGAACAAGCATGCCATGTCTCTCCCACAGAGGTCAACGGTGGCACCACAAACAGGGGTCAAGAGTCAGCCCCCCTCCCCCCCAACAGCTTTGTAAGGTTTTCTTATCTGATTCCCAAAACAACCCCTCAGGGCAGCCACCACCACCACCATCCTCCGGTTTACAGACCAGGAAGCTGACACTTGAAAACGTGATCTTTGCTGGAGGCCATGCAGCTGGGACCGGCTGAGCCAGGCCTCCCACCGGGTCTGCCTGGTTCGAGGTGCACACGACCTCCCCCAAAGGGGCTCAGTGAAACCGCCTGGTGAGTGGAAACCCGCACAGAGCGGGGTTCCACCCTCGGCGGCCCTGTCCTTCCACTTCCTGCCCCAGGAAGGCTCCAGACACAGGCACCTGCCACTCAGCAGGTGGGACGGTGACACACAGAACATCCCCTCCCCGCCCCCAACTTCTCACTCCCGGAGCCTGCAGACCCTGCAGACGCTTTACAACTATTTCCTCTTTTTAAATTACATGATTACACTCACGTCGTCTTTTTTATGTTTTGGTGTTGTTGTTTTTTTATTGATTTCAGGAGGGAGAGAGAGAGAAACATCAATGATGAGAGAGAATCACGGATCAGCTGCCTCTTGCACGTCCCACATTGGGGATCGAGCCCACAACCCAGCCATGTGCCCTGACCGGGAATGGAACCGTGACCTCCTGGTTCATAGGTCAGCGCTCAACCGCTGAGCCAACCGCTGGCTCCCCCCAGCATTTAAACCCAGCCTGTCCCCAAGGCCCTGCACAGACGCAGGCCTCGGTCTCTGAGCCCGAGAAGAGGCTCCTGACACTTCAGAGACGTGGTGACTCGAGCTCCCGGTGAGAAGAAGCTGGGAGGGCGGTTCGGTCCAGTCACGCCCAGGCTTTCCGTCCCGCCACAGGCGCTCACTGGATCGGGGAAACGTCCTTGCTAACAGCAACAACGGGAGCCTGACAGCACCGCCCCCCTCGCCTCCTGCACCCGCGCACCGTGCCGGACACCCCGGTCAGCACGGCGTATCCCGACCGATTCGTAACTGTGGTCATAAAACGCGGTGGGACAGGGGGCCGGGACATGTGTGTGACCTAAGTGGCAGACGTGCAGTCTCAGTGATTCCACGTGTGCGCGGCTGCGTTTCCGGGGGAAGCCACGGGAGACGCTTGGAGGGAGCCCACCCAGCCCAGCGGGCTCTCGGGTTCTGGGTCAGAGGGCGCCGCGGTGCCCCTGCTCTGCGGGATGCTCCATTCAGGCCTGTTTTGTCCCCAAACTGACTGCCCACCCTCGTGTTCATTTGAAAACATGGATCTTGCCCGGCCGGCCTGGCTCAGTGGTTGAGCGTCAACCTATGAACCAGGAGGTCAGGGTTCGATTCCCGGTCAGGGCACATGCCCGGGTTGTGGGCTAGATCCCAAGTAGGGGGCGTGCAGGAGGCAGCTGATCCATGATTCTCTCTCATCATTGATGTTTCTCTCTCTCTCTCTCTCTTCCTCTCTGAAATCAATAAAAACGTATTTAAATAGATAGATATATTTCATTGCAAAGTTGAAGAGTGTCGCTCAGCCAGCACGTGTGGGGACACTAGGCAAACCCTGAGCTCGGGCCGGCTGGCAAGGTTCGATCACCCAGCTCTGCCAGCTCACGTCCCTTACGTCCGGAAGAGCTCCGGAAAGTCAGTCATTTTCCAGGGAAAAGCCGCAGGTCCACGTGGGCAGGCAGGACAGCATCTGTCTAGACCGGGCTGGGGAAGGCCGGCCCTGCCGAGGCAGGAGGGGCGAGGTGATTCAATGTTTGACCAGCTGTGGCAGCTAATGTTTAAGTTGATAATTGTGTTTGGTCCTCGAATGTTATAAAAATCTGGATGCCCTTCGAAGGAAAAAGGTTCCCCACCCCTGGTCAGGGCACAGGCCTGGGTTGTGGGCTCCATCCCCAGTGGGGGGTATGCAGGAGGCAGCCGATCAGTGATTCTCTCTCATCACTGATGTTTCCCTCTCTCCCTCTCCCTTCCTCTCTCTGAAATAAATTAAAAATAAAAATAGCCCTAGCTGGTTTGGCTCCGTGGACAGAGCGTTGGACTGCGGGCTGGAGGGTCCCGGGTTCGATTCCGGTCAAGGGCACATGCCTGGATTGTGGGCTTGATCCCCAGTGTGGGGCTTGCAGGACGCAGCTGATCAATGATTCTCATCATTGATGTTTCTCTCTCCCCGTCTCCCTTCCTTCCTTTCTGAAAACAATAAAAAGATATGTTAAAAAATAATTAAAATAATAAAATAAATATAAAAGATTCGATGCCTGGACTTAGCAACGGTGGGTCCACTACCTGGACCCCCGCCCTGTGACCACCCTGAGCATCTGGGCGGCTTGGTGTCCGGGTGCTGAGAGCTCAGCACAGAAAGCTCCGCCCTGGGAACGAGCCCAGAACAGAGCTGGAGGGAGAACACGCCGTCCCTGCCGTCCCTGCCTCCCCAAGGCACAGGGCGACCCAGCCTCCTCGCTTCCGAGCTACGCTTTTCTTTACAAACGGAAAGCACAGGAAACATTGCTGTGAGTGCGTAGTTCTCACAGTCCTTGCTTTGAGGAACGGAGAGCTGTGCACAGGCAAGGACAGACTGTGAGTCCCAGGCCCGGACGGGAGGTCACGGCTGAGTCAAAGGCAGCGAGAGGGAGGCGGGCGCCTCCGGGCTCCCTGCCCGGCCCACGGGCCGCGGCCTTGGCCTCGCTTCCTTGTCCGTGGGGAGAATCCACCATCCCCGCGGTGCACGGTAAACCGTGGGCTCACCGGGCCCAGCTGGTAAAAAGGCCCGAGTGAGAAGGCGGGGACCCGGGGAGGGTTATGCGGAGGGACATAAGCCAGTCCGAGAAAGAAAGACACACATCCCGGGCCTCGCTTCCCTGGGGAATCCCGAGAACAC
Source organism: Cnephaeus nilssonii (assembly GCF_951640355.1). Taxonomy (NCBI): domain Eukaryota; kingdom Metazoa; phylum Chordata; class Mammalia; order Chiroptera; family Vespertilionidae; genus Cnephaeus; species Cnephaeus nilssonii. The sequence continues at coordinate 877,690 of NC_137092.1, forward strand.
AAAACACTGACGACAAAAATGGATGCGGAGACAAGGAACGGACCGAGGAGTGTCAGACGGAGCCAGTGGGGTGGGAAGAGATTAGACGAAAACCTCGTCTGCACAGATGCATCGCCACGGACACAGGCTACAGGGTGGGGGGGGCCTGGGGGGGAGGGGCAGGCCTGGGGGGGTTAAGGGAACATCTGTACTACTTTCCACAATAAAGACAGATTTTTTTAAAAAAGGTTACAGCTGTGTGAACCCACTCTAGAGCACGCATGAAATGACGGAATTACAGAGGAGGCGGGCAGGTCACTGTAAGGGGCCTGTGGCGGTCACGTGGATTTTCACAGGCAATGAAACTGCACAGAATTAAACACACACACACCCCACCCCACCCCACCCCACCCCACCCCACCCCAGTGCAGGGAAACCGGCAAATCCTGAGATGATTGTATCAATGTTAACCGCGTGACTGTGACTTGGTAACATCGCTCTGCAACATGCTATCATGTATCAACGTCAATGGCGTGATTGTGACTTTGTAACCTCGCTCTGCAACATGTTATCCCCGAGGCAGCGGTGAGAGGAACCCAGGGGTTTTGTTATTTCTTACAACAGCATCGGAATCTACACGTTCCTCACACGAGGGCTTTTGAAATCCCATCAGCCTATAAAACTGCCTGGCCCGTCAGGAAGTCCGCTCCAGGGGCCCGAGGGGTTCCTCCCACCCCCAGGCCAGGAGGCAGCTGGTCCACGACTCTCTCTCATCACGGACGTTCCTCTCTCTCTCCCTCTCCCGTCCTCTCTCTGAAGTCAATAAAAATATTTTTTTTAAAAAAAAGAAAAACTAGTTCTTTCTTGCTACTTCCCCAACACACGTTTAACGTCCTGGAGGTTTTAACACGTCGATGAAGGACAAGTGGACAGACAGGCGCCGTGGTGTCTGCTCTTACTACCCGCGCCTCCATGAGGCCTGTTCACATGTCGCTGTGGTCTTTTCATCCGGCTCTGAACAGCCCTTTTTACAATCGGTTTATTGTCCGGCACCTTCGGCAAGCCTCAGCCCTCTCCACACCCCGACGGCCCCGATTCACAGCCCCGGTCAGCTACTTCGCTGCCTGCGTGAGCCACAGCCTCGCCGAAGGCCTCAGTGCCTCCATCTGCCCATCTGTAAAATGGCGATAATCGCGCCCATCCATAAAGTTCAAGGGAGGTCGAACAAGAGAGCTCGGGACCGCGCCCACACACAGCACGCGGGTGTCAGCTCCTGCCGCGGCCGTGACCGTCCGCCTCTATCTCTCCTGTACTTCCTCTCGGGTCCTGGAGGTCACGCGGGACCATCACATGCTGGTACTTTCTGTGGGTGCTTTCCCCTTATCTCCTCCACTGGAATCATTTACAAATAACGTGGTCAGACGCAAATGGTTAAGAGTCCCTAGCTTTCCTGACTTCTGAGCTCTGGTCTATCCCTTAGCCAAGACTTGTTGATTGATTGATTTCAGAGAGGAAGGGAGAGGGAAAGAGAGAGAGAAACAACAATGAGGAGAGAGAATCACTGATCAGCTGCCTCCTGCACGCCCCACAACCCGGGCCTGTGCCCTGACCGGGGCTTGAACCCTGCCCTCCTGGTTCACAGGTCGACGCTCCACCCCTGAGCCCCGCCGGCCGGGCCTTAGCAGCATTTTTTAAAACCACAGCTTCCTGGACCGTCTTCGTCAGCATTTGCTCTGGGGGTTCCTCTGATGACCCACCGTCCTGCATCCTCCTCGGACCGGGGTGACCAGTGCCCCCCGTGGCCAACGACCTGCACTGTAAACGCACATGCTGGGGTCCGAGATCCAACCGGACCCTGCGGAACGAAGCCCCCCTGCCTGGCCTCGCTGGGAATGAAGCCGCTGGTCTCTGGCCTCTTCGAGTGTCAAACCCTGGACGGAGGAGCCAGAGTTCGTGGCCTCCAGCCAAAAGCCAACACCTTCTGACGGCTCTTCGTCAGTCACCAGGAGGTCCAACGAGGGAGGCTGTGGCAGGTAGTGAACAGTCCACGCTCAGAACGGCGTGACCAGCACCGGGGCCAAACAGCGTGGACCCTGACCACGCTGATGGAAACTGATGTGAGAAGTCACGGGAAACCCTCCGCTGCTCCCTCGCCGTGCAGCTTGGAAAATCGATGGCACGCACACGGAACGCTGCCTGCTGGCCCGCCCTCCACTGGGGAGGGGGTCAGATTCAGACGCTCAACCGCATTTCCACGTCAGTTCTATGGAGCATTGGCCTCTGCCTGACAAGACCAAAGAAAACATCTCAAATTATAAGTCATGGCCCGGCCAGCGTGGCTCAGGGGTTGAGCGTCGACCTAGGAACCAGGAGGCCAGGGTTTGATTCCGGGCCAGAGCACAGGCCCGGGTTGTGGGCTCCATCCCCAGGGTGGGGCGTGCAGGAGGCAGCCGCTCCGTGATTCTCTCTCATCATTGGTGTTTCTCTCTCTCCCTCCCCCCTCCTCTCTGAAATCAATACAGATATATTTAAATAAATATGTACACGTAATGAGTTCACAAAGAGGGCGGAGCAATAAGGGAAGAAAGACAACGACTCTGCCCGTTTCCCTGGGTCTGAGGACAGCACAGGAGGCAGCGGAGGCTGGAATCGCAGGACGTGGGAAAGGGCGTCCACAGGCGATTCCTTCTGAGTAAGATCATCAGGGCCTCCGCCGGGACTAGGCGACCGCGCGGCCTGTGGGCGCCCCCCACTAACCCGTGGGACCAAGCAGCACCGAGGGGTGCATACACCCCTAAGGAGGCCCGGCCGGCGTGGCTCAGGGGTTGAGCGTCGACCTAGGAACCAGGAGGTCACGGTTCGATTCCCGGTCGGGGCACATGCCCTGGTTGCAGGCTCCATCCCCAGTAGGGGGCGTGCAGGAGGCAGCCGATCAGTGATTCTCTTCTATCATCGAAGTTTCTATCTCCCTCTCAATAAGATAAATTGAAATCTTCCTCTTTCCAGTTCGAAGAGCTTGTGATGTTAAAGTTAAAGTTGTAAATACTCCATCACAAGGGAAATTAGTTAAGCACTCTGAAAGTGTTGTTACTCTTAATGTGGTATATAGGGAGACATCAGAACAAGTTTAATCAGTTTATCAGTCATTGTTTTTATCAGTGTTGTTCTTATATCATGTTTTTGTTGTTTTTATATCACGTCTTGTTGTTTTCATATCTTGTTTTGTTGTTGTTATATCATGCTGTTATTCCTTCTAATTCATTTCCTTTCAATGTGCATGAATCCATGCACTGGGCCACTAGTAACAACTTATTTTTTTTTTTAAATCACACTGAGCTGCTCACAGGCCGATGGGAGACGCTGCAGTGGGAAGGGTTCCTAGAGAAACACAGGCGCCGGGTCCTGCGGATGAACTGGAGGGAGGGAGGGATTCCCTGCCTGAGGGGCACCTCACAGGCAGCTGGGACATCTGCCAGGGTCTGAGCGACCCATTGTCGTTTTAAATGGGCCACTGGTTCTCCTGGACGGCGTCCCCTCCGACGTGACTAAAAGACCTTTTGTGGCTGGGAATACACTTGACCTTCCTGAGCCTGGCACCGATTGTGGGGCCCACGACGCGCAGCCCCGCAGTCAAGAACAGCTGGACTGACGTCCCCGGTGACCGACCGAGTTTGGTCCTTAGCTCAACAGCCCAGAAAGTGTTCTCACCCTTTTCAGCTTAATTAGCTCAACCACCATTTCCCCGAGGACCAGGGGGCCGGGGAAGGCAAGCAGAGGCTCCGAGAAAGGGCCCCAAAGCGCACGGGACCTGAGACAACTCTGGGAGAGAAAGCGATAACGATCCCGAGTTCCTAGTGGACCTGAGAGGGGAAGAGCCAGGAGGGTGTGACGCCTGCACTCTGGGACACACAACTTCTACAGAACAGAAACAAGGCCTTGCCGCTTTGGAGAAAAGGTAAATAAATTAAACATGCACACTTGCCTGGCGGTGGGCATGGGTCCATGGTTGAGCATTGACCTATGAACCAGGAGGTCAGGGTTCGATTCCAGGTCAGGGCACACGCCCCGGTTGCAGGCTCAATCCCCAATGTGGGGCGTGCTGGAGGCAGCCAATCCATGATTCTCTCTCCTCATTGATGTTTCTCTCTCCCTCTCCCTTCCTCTCTGAAATCAATAACTATATATATAAATTTTAGAAGACGGTAGCTTTCTGTCGTATACGTGGAGGGACAAACAAATAAGTAAGTCGGGAATCCTGCAACAGGAGAAGGCGATGCCTTCACATCGCTGGCGACTATAATCCACCCAACCACCCAGATGGTGAATCCGTCTCTTTAAGAAGTAAATTATCTCCCAAACAAGTCAAAACAACGCCATCTGAAAGCTGCGAGAGAGAGAAAACACGCCACCGAGCACAGCTCCTTTCCACACAAACAGGACCCTGGTGTCTGGGCCGGCCTGTCGCTGCCAGGCTCTGTTTTAGGATCATTAACTAGCAGCCTGCGCGCCAGCCGACGGGTTCACCAATGCCTCCAGACTCAGCAGCTCCCGTCTGACGGCGTCAGCTCTGCCACAGAGCAGGCACGCCGCCTCCTGCGTGGCAGGCAGGCACGTTTCCGTCATTCTCCCGCACATGACGGTGGGAGCCCCCTCTCACATGGCGGTAGGAACCGGTCCCCAGCGGCACGCGGCAACAATTCGGACAAGTGAGCACCCCGCTTGTGAAACCGGCACCCTGGCTCCCGGAAGAGTGTCGGCCTGATCTCTGAGAAAGGGCCTGCTCCATGCTCATTCCACAACCATTTATCTTCTTAATATGTTTGTATTGATTTCAGAGAGGAAAGGAGAGGGGGGGGAGAGAGAGAGAAACATCCATGGTGAGAGAGAATCATGGATCGGCTGCCTCCTCCACGCCCCCTACTGGGGATGAAGCCCGCAACCCGGGCCTGTGCCCTGACCAGGAACCGTGACCTCCTGGTTCCTAGGTGGATGCTCAACCACTGAGCCACGCCGGCCGGGCGCCAGGGAGGGGAAGCGAACCTCGTTGGCTATAATTGTGTGTGTGCCGTTAGAAAGAAGCTGACCCAGCCGGTGTGGCTCCGTGGCTGAGCATCAACCCGGGTTATGGGCTCGTTCCCCAGCAGGGGGCGGGCAGGAGGCAGCGGATTGATGATGTTTCTCTCTGGTCGATGTTTCTATCTCCTATCACTCTCCCTTCCTCTCTCTCTCTAAAAAAGTCAACAAAAACGTATTTAAAAAGAAGAAAGTAAGCTGGCTTTCACACGCGGGCAGAGAGAGACCCACCCTTTAGGTTCCTCAGGGAGTCTCGCGCCCTTTGACCCAGTGTAGTTTTCCCGCATTCAAACGTCTGACTCACTGGGATTAGAAAAAGAACAGCAGACCCGTGACTTACACATCACACTGGCCGGTTTCCGTCTCGCTCCCCACACCACCACCCCCCTCCCCAGCTCCGTCGGGACTCCTTGGGCAAAATTCCTGCCGTGTTTCACATCCTTCGCTTTCCCGTGCCGCCCGCCCGCGAAGTGAAACGCGTCGTTGACGGGCGAGGCCTGGCCGGCCTCCAGGAAACTGAGCCCTGGACACGCAGCTATTTTTTCTTAAATGTCCCACTTCTGGTTTCCACCAAGTCACCTTTTAAAAAAACAACTGTTTCTCCAGGCAAAGCCCTAAACACCCGAGAAACGCAGCCCTGTGAACCCACACGAGCCTCCTCCTCCTCCTCCTCGCTTAGCTGACTGCTGACCAGGGAGCTGGGGCCCGCGGGCCGTGTGGCCCAGTGGTTCAGCATCCACCCATAAACCATTCCCGGTCAGGGCACACGCCGGGGCTGCCGCTCCATCCCCAGGGTGGGGCGTGCAGGAGGCAGGGGATCAATGATTCCCTCTCATCACTGGCGTTTCTATCTCTCTCTTCCTCTTCCTTCCTCTCTCTGAAATCAACTTAATGAAAAAACATCTTTAAAATAAGTAAATAAATAAAACGATTAGGGAAGCAACTTGACCGGGGAGACCAGCCACTCCCCACTCCCGGGGACCAGGCCAGTGGGCAATGCCGTCCCGACGGCCAGGCTGCGGGCAGGAAGGGCGGGGGAGGAAAGGGCCCCGCCCTCCCGCCGGACAAACACTCAGGGCGCCCATTTTGCAAAGCTCAGGGCAGCTTGTTATTTCTTAATCGTTCCCACCCTCGGGGAGACCGGCCCCGATGTTCGCCGAGCGAAACAGGGAGACGATCTGCAGACTGAAACGTGGGAGGCAGGCCCGGCCAGTGGGCGTCTGCGGAGTCCATGCGGGGGGCGTGGCCGGAGTGCTGGGGGCGGGGCCTGGCGCTGGGGGCGTGTCCAGGGCGGGGCGGGGCGCTGGGGGCGGGGCTGGGTGGGGAGGCCCCGGCTCCCAGCGGATCCCAAGGGCCATCACTATGGGAAACCAGGCGAATCCAAGAACTTTCCAAAGAGCCCTTCGCAACTCAGAAAGGGCAACAAAGGTCTCTCCGGCCCCGCCCCTCACCCTCCTGGGGCCTTGGCACGAGGTCCCCGGAGGAAGTTCCGGCCCTGGCACGGGGAGGCGGGCAGGGCTGGGGCTGCCAGCTGCTTCCTTACAACACGCAAACCTCAGGCAGCCTGGCCGGGGTTCAAACACCGGCTTCAGTCCGTGCTGGCTGCGGGGTCCCCCCCCCCCTGCCCGCCCCGCAGCCAGCACTGACTGGGGGGTGGGGGGCGCGAGACCATCCCCATCATAAGACCGAGTGACCCCCGCCCCCAAAGAAAAGATAAAAACCCTAAGAAGCGTTCAAGTCGGTCTCCCCAGTCCGACTTCTCACACATTCCAGAAAAAGAATGTGTTGGGAATTAAAATCCATTCATTCTGGGTGTGGCTCCGTTTACATTCCTGCATTCACGAAGTTTCCTTTTTTTAAAAAAGCTTATGTGTTGCAATCCTCCTGGCTAAGTTCCCTGGAGAAAAAGAAAAATTCCGGTGGAATAAGCGAAAGGACGCCTGCAATGTGGAAATCAGCTCTCTGGCCTGTTGTCTGGGGGGTGGGGTATACACTCTTAGACTAAGCCCTCAGACAGACCGGAGAGGAGCTGGAGGCCAAGGCCACGACCCTCTCCACCTGGGGCTGTGCAGGTGCGCGGGCCACGCCCCGCAGGAGGGGGAGGAGTGGACAGGCCTCCGGGAAAGGTCCTCACCCTTCACCTGGACACAGCGCCTCCCGGTTACAGTGCGCGACTTAGAATGTAGGTGATGCTGCTCAGTGGGGCTCACGTTCTCTGGACGGGGACAAGGTTAGCTGTTAGTGTCCCCAAGAGAGACGCGGCCGTGGCCCACACACAGCCCACACCTCGGACGTCCAGGCGACACCACGGGCCACGAGGAAAACAGGCCCGGGTGGTTGGACAGGTGGCTCGTGTCCCTGCAGTAAAATCAGGGGCTGGTGCAGGAGGCAGCCGACCCGTGATTCTCTCTCATCATTGATGTTCCTCTCTCTCTCCCTCTCCCTTCCTCTCTGAAGTCAATCATGAAAAATATTTTCAAAAAATTAAAATAAAATCAGGGGCTAGGAAGCGGAGTGGACTGGGAAGAGTGTCCCCCAAATCGCCCTGAGGGTTTTCAAACGGTGGAAACTCGCAGGGTCTCGCCTCCTCCGCCTCCTCCCCGGAGGCATTCAGGTGCAGCCGCAGTTTCCATGGGTGTGTGTGGGGGGAGGGGCTGATGATTTACAGGTCACTGCCCCGATAACCTCTCAGATCCTCCCTGGCTATGGGGTCTGCATGTGTCCATTCCTCCGAAATCTGTTAGAGGAGTTTGGGAAGGACCAGCGACAGTCAAGTGTCCCGCCTGCCATGCCCCCCCCCCCCTCCAAGCCCCCACGGTCCGTTCTTTACTTGGAAGCCTCCCCGCCAGACGCCAAAGCCCCCAAGCGCAGGCACCACACAGATGTGGCGTATGATTTGCCCCCAGAACCTCACACAGTCCCAGAGGAACCGCCCCAGCCGGCCAGGAGCCCAGGAGCCAGGGGGCACGTGGCCTGGACCAGGGGCTCCTGGGAGCACAGCCCCCCGGGGGGAAAGGCTGAGGAGGGGGGATGGGGAGCAGGAACAGAAGGAAGGTCCTGGACCGAAGAGATTTCCGCCAGCTGCACAGGTGAGCTGCCCGGGGGGCGGGGCCCTCTCCTTCCTGCAAACACTCAGCTCTCTCCTCAGACACAGGACTCGCTGCTCCTGCCCCGGCTGACTCCTGAGGGGTCCTCGTCTCTACCTGGTTGGTGTCCAAGGAGCGCACCGGAGCCTGGCCATTTGCAAACCTGCTCCCCGAGGACAAAGACCAGGAGGGCATCACACAGCCTCACCCCTGCCGGGGCCCAGCCACGGAAAAGGTACGGCTGACTCAGGCCGAGTCAGCCGAGGCTTGGTGACAGTCAGGAGCTGTGACTGGGACCCAGGGGGCACCTGGGCCGCAGGTGGGCGCCGCCCCGGCCTCCTCCTAACCTGCCTGGGAGCCGGGTCCGAGGAGCCCTGGCTTACAGCAGAGAGAACAAGCCGTGCTGCTAAGTAGGTTGTTTAAAGGGACAGTAACGTGGATGAGGTGGGCGTGATTCTCCATGCAGGCTTCCCCCATACCAGCCAGGGGGGAAATGCAGCCCTTAAAACAAGCCTGTGTGTTTTTCTCTGCGTTTTACATTTCTTTTTTCTCTCTTCTATTTCATTGACTGTATTGGGGTGACATTGGACAATAAAATTATGAAAGTGAACAGTTTTATTCACACACTCACATGCCGCCCCCCCCCCCCCCCCCAAGTATCACTCATTCCCCTCCTTTTCAAAAAGAGTTGGGGAAAGTGAACAAAGATGTAGACAAGAGGCCCCCTTTCCAACCTGCTCTCACAATCACGATGAGCGGAGTTGCCAATGAATGGAAACATAGAGGCACTGCGGTCACCTTAATGCAGCCTTTGTTTCGTGGTCTGCGCGACTGCGCGACTGTTTTGTGACTTCAAAAACAGCGTTTCTCCCTGTTCGGTCCATGTTCTGATTAGGTCTCGGGGCTCCTCAAGGCCCTCATCCTCCCCCTCCCCCACGTCCCATGGGGGCTAAATCCCAGAGGCGGGGTGACCGTATCTTTTCAAGAACAAGGAAAAGTTACACCAGGCTGGTCCCGGTTCAAGGGCTCCTAGCCCAAGGTCATCCGACCCGCCCGTGCTGGCGCAGAAACTAGGGCAGTTGGGGGAGAGAGAGGAGGACGTCATGGGGCTCAGGTAGCAGGTTCACGGTGGCCTGGCCCGTGGCCGGTGGCGGGAGCTGCAGCCCAGGCCGCCGCGCCGCCCCCGGCCTCGGTGGGAGGGGACCCGGGCTCAGAGGGGGCTACCTTCTGAGGCCCTCGATGGACTGATGGCGAACTTCCCAGGACTTCGCCAGGACCCCGGCGGCAAGGGGGGCTCAGCCGCCGCCTCCTGTCTCCCAAGCTCAGTTTTCTCCGCCTGTAACTTCACCCGCGCCCTGAGAATCACCCAGGCGCTGGATCGTAAGTGATCCCGAAAAGCCGAGACTCCTGCGGTGCCACAAAGAGGGCCGTTCAGGTTACCCCCCGCCGGTGCCGGCCGCCGCAGGGGGAAGGGGGGCGGCCGACCACGCTGTCCCAGCAGCCTCTTCAGGTGCCACGCAACCTGCAAACGCCGGCGGGCGCGAAGGTCAGCCACGACTCGCACCGCTGGGGTCAAACACAAGCACGGACCGCAGGGCGGCACCAGGGACGCACTGGCAGGTCGGCAGGGGGCGTGAGGGCATCCTGAGGTGGCGGCACGAGCTGCCTCTAACCCCCCCACATCCGCCCGCTCGCCTATGAACGGGGCGCCTCCATCCCTGCAGCCCCGACAAAGTCCAGGGTCTGAGGCCGTTCATCCAAGTGGCCCCGGAAACCGCTGACCGGGTTCCTGCCACTTCGACTTGAACAATAAACTTGCGAAATACACGTAACACTCTTTTAAACTATCGCTGCTTTATGAGCTCCGTGGAAAGTTATGTTTTTATTTGATTTTTTAAAAATATTGATTTCAGAGAGGAAGGGAGGGGAAAGAGAGATAGAAGCATCAAGGACAAACCCGGCTGGCGTGGCTCAGCAGTTGAGTCAACCTATGAACCAGGAGGTCAGAGTTCGATTCCCGGGCAGGGCACAGGCCTGGGTTGCATACAGGCTTGATCCCCAGTGGGGGGCGTGCAGGAGGCAGCCGATCCATGATTCTCTCTCATCACTGATGTTTCTCTCTCTCCCTCTCCCTTCCTCTCTGAAATCAATAGAAACACACATTTTTTAAACATTATAGAAACGGAGAACAGATGAGGGGCGAGGAGGCTGAGTGATGGGTGCGGGCGTGGGGCTGTGAAAGGCACGGCGGGCGCGTGGTGAGGGGCGCGTGGGGAGGGACGGCGCCGCCCTTGGGGACCAGCGTCAGCACCCGGGCTGTGACGCTGTGTTACAGCTTCACAAGGTACCGGACACAGGACAAGGGTGCAAAGGCTCCCTCTGGGTTGTTTCTTATAACCTCTCGTAACCTACAACTGCAGAGAAATAGAGAGTTCCATCTTAAAAGAATGCGTCAATTAAAAGGCGTGTTTCAAGTCTGGGTACTGCCCTGACAGGTGTGGCTCAGTGGATAGAGCGTTGGTCTGCAGACTCAAGGGTCCCAGGATCGATTCCGGTCAAGGGCATGTACCTTGGTTGGGGGCACATCCCCAGTGGGGGGTGTGCAGGAGGCAGCTGACCGATGTGTCTCTTCTCATCGATGTTTCTAACTCTCTATCCCTCTCCCTTCCTCTCTATAAAAAATCAATAAAATATATTTAAAAAAATAAAAGTCCAGGTACTGCCAAAAGTGGGCGGAGATCCAATTAGCTGATGGCAGAAGGGAATAGAGTCTCAGGAACACAGGACAGGGCCTGAGGGCCGTTCCCGGGTCGGCAGGCCTCAGTGGGAGGTCTCGGGGCTCCTCAAGCGGCCCCGGGGCCGCCCCCCCACGGCCATGGGGGCTCTGCACCAATCAGCTTGGGGAAGACGGCATCCTTCCCCTCATCCCTGGACACCGACAGGGCACGCAGGTGTGTTAGTGGCTGGGCGCGCCCCGCAGCAGCCACTGGTTTATCTTGAACATCCTGATGGACAAGCTCAGGTGATCCCTGGGCACTTGGGCACCTGAGCACCTGGTTTCTTTGCCCAAAGCATCCACGCTGCGACGAGGCCTTCCTGGCCTCGGGGAGAATGAGCGCCACCCCTCAGTGGAGGCGAGAAAACGGAACCGAGGCAGAGACGCCCGTTCTCTGTGCTTTCTCTGCCCGGAGTTCATCCTGCGCTCAGCACTGTGCTCAGCAGAATTAACTGTGTCCCCGTTAACCTCCAGAGCCGGGGCTGACAAACGGATACAGGCCCAAGGCTGTTTCAGGCGAGAGCGGAACTGAGGGGCAACGTTGTTGCAAACTGAGGGGCAACGTTGTTGCAAGCGGCTGGGCGAGGGGAGAGCAGGTCTGGCTCCACGTCCTTGAGCACTAGGCCCACTTCCTCCCAGGAGAAGGGAGGGTGGGTGGCAATAGACACAGGTGTGGGGAAGAGACCCGTCTAACCTGTCCCACCTTTCACCTGCATTTCAGCCTCCAGGAGAAGAGGGAGCCCTCCGCCCAGGTCCCCAACACTCGGAGCTCCCAGCCTCCAGTCCAATGCGGTTCCCTTTGTCCTGGACGTTGCGTCTACCCTTGGCTGACTGACCCATCCATCGGAGTGGGCTTCCATCCCCCTTTTCTGGGAGTCGCCCCCGACCTTCTGGCTTGAGTTAGGGCCCCTCTAATGAGCAGCGGTCCCCATGGCACTTGTCCCAGCGCTGCCTGTTGGCATGTGTGCCTTCCACTAGAGTCTCGTGACTAGACTGAGCTCTGAGTCCCATGAAGGCAGAATCGACGTGCACTTGGTACGTACTACGTGTCTGCCACACGGTAGGTGCTCAGAGAGTCCTGAACAAGTTAGTACATGAATCCAGGAAATCAAATCAAATAATCAGGGGTGCCGATCCGTCTAAGATCCAAGTCTCCCTGATCAGGGCTGAAAATCCGCAACCGCGGAAGGCCCGGCCAAATTCTTCCTACTGTGAGCACCTGTCGGAGCAGGCAGGCCCTGCGTGAGGCACAGCTGACTGTTATTAACTAGTCCTTAACTAGTTAACTAGCTGGGTGACCGGAAGCAAGTTCCCTCAGCTCTCCGGGCCTTCCCGTGGAGAAGTCAGCAGTGCTGGCCCCACAGGGCTGCTGCGATGGAACAAGGAAATGCATAATTAAGGGTTCCGCCCACGGCCTGGCCTCGCCACCGGTCAATGTTCAATAAATATTAGCTCCCATGGCCATGAGGAGAAGGAAGGAGAAGATAAACCCTGAACAAAAGATAAGCTGGAAATGGTGTAAAACCTCCCAGTGGGAGAACAGGAAGCAAGTAACAACGTAACACCCTCCTGGCTTTGCAAGGACCACGCTGTGGGAAGGGGGGGGTGGGGGGGGCAGGCACAGACTCAGGAAAGATACCTGGAAAGTACCCTGCCAACTCATCCGTGACCTAAGGGCCAACAGGAAGTCAGAAATGCCAATTACAAGGCGGTCCCCAATGTCTCGTGTAAGCAACTGAGTAACTGGCTTTCTCAAAATGCAGAGACTCCTAAATCCACAACTTAAAGGCGGCGAATTCGTAGACCTTCCTGCGCCAACGTGAAGCTTGTGGGACCTTGAATATCTCTACTACACTTCCTGCAAGGACACGGTCCCGCGGGGACAGCTTCCGCGGGGACTCGAGGAACTGCTCAGAGTCCAGGTCACGTCCTGGGACCATCGCTCACATCCCAGCGCTGGTGTCATTTCCTGACAGCCTTCACCGGAGCCAGCTGAGGTCAAGAGGGCCCCCCTGCCTCCCCCACCCCCCAAAAAAAAAGCATGCCATTGAGTACTAATCATAACTATTTTAAATGGTGCTAACTTCATTACAGTGACCGGCTGTGCCCAGCGAGTCCCACCCCTCAGCCCCCCAGCCACGTGGACAGAACCCCGAGCTCCATCTCAGTCCCCACAGGCGCCGCCTCCAGCGGGCATCTCCCGCCAAGACACCAGAACACAGCGGCAAAGGGCCACCTTCTCCCCGTTCTCACTCCTCACCCATGAGAAGAACGAGGGCACAGCCTTTGGGAAAAGCTCATTCAATCCCGAAGCCGACCCGAGGCCATTTTCTTTGAGGAAACATCTTCCTACATCCTCACCAATCAGATCACACATCAGCCACCACAGCGAGGCCCCAGATGGTCCACCGCACATCAATCACTGACGAATAGGAAAGCTTGCTCGGGGGGGCCAATAGGAAAGCAGGTTAGGGGGAGCCAATAGGAAAGCAGGCTGGGGGGGCCAATAGGAAAGCAGGCTGGGGGGCCAATAGGAAAGCAGGTTAGGGGGAGCCAATAGGAAAGCAGGCTGGGGGGGCCAATAGGAAAGCAGGCTGGGGGGCCAATAGGAAAGCAGGTTAGGGGGAGCCAATAGGAAAGCAGGCTGGGGGGGCCAATAGGAAAGCAGTTTAGGGGGAGCCAATAGGAAAGCAGGCTGGGGGGCCTAAACATGGCGATGCTCACAACTCCACCCGAGAAGCACGGCTCTGAAAACTCCACCTGGAACCCTTCCACTTGAACTTCCCGCGCCCGCTCCAGGGAATCCAGGGCAGCACGGTCCTGGGAACTTGTGAGCCAAACGTGACACAGGACCAGGACCGCACGGCAACGAGGCGGTCGGGAGGGGGGGGGCCCACTTCCGTTTCCGCTTCCGCAGGCTTCCCCGGAAGACCCGGAGCACTTACCAGCACCTTGTTTTCAAGCTTGTCCCCTTTCACTTCCAACTTGACCTTCTTCTTCAGGGCGATCCTGACCTTCCTGCCGAGGACGTCCTTGATGCTCTCTGGAAGAAGGGGCAGACTCGTCAGCATCTTCTAGTAACAAGAACAGCGCTGGGGGCGGGGGGAGCATTTGGAAGAGGATTTGGGGGTGTTTTGTTGCTGTTTGCCTTTTGTAAGATATTTGCTTGTTTTACTTTATATATATATATATATATATATATATATATATATATATATATATATATATATATATATATATATAATTTTTTTTTACTTCATGCCCTGGCTGGTGTGGCTCAGTGGATAACCATCAGCCTGCTGACGGAGGGGTCCTGGGATCAATTCCGGTCAAGGGCATGTTGCCTTGGTTGCAAGTTCCTGGGCCCTGGTCAGGACTCACGCAGGAGGCAACCAATCAGTGTGTCTCTCTCACGTCAATGTTTTTCTCTGTCTCTCCCTCTCCCTCCCACTCTCTCAAAATCAATGGAAATATATCCTCAAGTGGGGGAGGGGGAGAGGCAACAGACCTGGAGGCTTGAGAGAGACAGGGAGGCCTGGCAATGTGGATGGTGGCAGGAAGGTCTCCCTGGGACCCCATAAGCACCCCACACTGGACAGGGCCACGCGAAACAGCTGCCTCCTCCTCCTCTGCGCACAGTCTCCCAAGTCTCTCTCAGATTGGGAGCCAGTCACCCCTCCCCCCAAACTCCCTCCTAAACACCTCCTGACCCCTGCCTGACCTTGACCCTCCTCAGGCCTCAGAACCTCTCACCAAGACCAAGTCCCTGACCTCCGACCTCTCAGCCCCGCCCCCTCCCTAAGCAGAGTGACCCTTCCTTAGGCCCTTCACCCTGGTCTGGGCGTTGCACTCCTTTGGGGATGAGCCCAAACCTTGCAGCTGCCACTCAAGGTCTCTCACGTGTTCTCAGCCTCCGGTCTTCGAGCACCCAGCGATGCAGCCACCGCCACCCCCTTCACCCCCTGTATCCCCAGGACTGGGTAGGTAATTCTTTCCCTACGCTCCTCCCGCTCCTCCCGAAACGGACTTAAGACTACAAACACAGGGAGACAGTTATCTACCAAAGTGTTAGGTCTCCGAGTGGCCATGTGCATGACATGTTCCTCTCATTCTTTCTTATTTTATTTTTATTGATTTCAGAGAGGAAGGGAGATAGAAACATCAGTGATGACAGAGAATCATGGATCAGCTGCCTCCTGCACTCCCCCCCCACCCCCCCGACTGGGGATGGAGCCTGCAACCCAGGCATGTGCCCTGACTGGGAATCGAACGGTGACCTCCTGGTTCATAGGTCAACACTCAACCACTGAGCCACACCAGCCGGGCCTTCTCATTCTTTTCTGCACTTAGTTTTTAAAATAAATACCCTGTATTACTTTCATAATCAGAAAGGGACACAATATATTTTAAAATCCCTTATATTGAGGTTCTCACGAGTTTGCCTTTCTTTCTCTTTTCTTTTTATATATATTTGTGTGTGTGTGTGTGTATTGGTTGCTTTTGTAGCGAGAGAAACATTGATTTGTTGCTACACTTATTATACATTCACTGGTTGTTTCATGTATTAGTGGCTGGGAACCTGCGGCCTCCCCGCGCCTGGAGCTCTGGGTTATAAGAAACAACCCAGAGGGAGCCTTTGCACCCTGACCCGATATCAGACTGGCAACCTTGGCCTAGCAGGGCGATGCTCTCACCAGCTGAGCTACGGGCCAGGCTACCTGTTGCCATTCTGAGTTGATCCGAGAGGAACTCTGGGAGCACCTGAAGTGAGGGAAATCCAAGAGCCGGCGTCGCCCCTCCCCCGGCCTCATGAGCCATGCCAGGGCCCCGAAGCCACAGTGGGCACGTCCCCAAAGCACGTGTCGCTGGTGCAAAGGTATGTGAGACAAGCACCCTGGACCCACACAAACCCGTGTCCATCCAGAGGAGGCTACATGGAAGGCGTGGCACAGCCCGGGTTTATCCTGAGATCACCCGTCCAGCCAGGTCCTCAGCTCCTCGGCCCCTCTCTGGGGTCCGGGTGACCACACTCCCTGCAGGCTCTGCAGCTGATTGAGAAGTCGCCCCCCTTAGCGGCCCTGGTCCCCTCTTCCCGGGATCTGGGACCTCCACAGGCAGTTCCCCCCCCCCCCCCCCCCCCCCCCGCCCGCGGGCTTCGCGATTCCTCTTCGGGGCGGGTTGTGGGGAAGGTCCGGGCCTCCAGAACCGGACAGACCGCTCGCCCCACGGAGCCCAGGGAGCTGATTCTTATCTGCGGGGCCTACGCCACCGCCGGACAGAGGGAGGAGGCGGGGGGAGCGAGGCGGGCGGAGGGAGCGACTCCAGACCCCAAATCCGTGCACCAGCAGCTCCCACTCCGACCTGAGGACAGCCCTTCCGGTCAGGCTCACCTGCCCAGCTCACAGGCCCTGACAGAGGAGCCCCAAACTCCCCAAAGTGCTGGGGCTAACGGGGAGGGGGGGGGGCGAATCCCTCCTGTGCAGGGAGCGGGAAGGACACCCCGCCTCTCGGCGCTGCAGGCCCGGGCGCCAAGGGTGGGACCGGGAGCGGTTCAGGTCCCTGGGGCTCAAAGCACACGCACCCACAATGCAACATCACACAGGCACACACACACTCGATACATCACACACACATGCACACACACATCACACACACATCACATAACACTCGATACATCACACACTCACGCACACACACAATACATCACACACTCTCGATACATCCCACACACGCGTGCGCACATACACATACACACACACACATACACACACACACACACACACACACACACACACTGAACCCCTGGTTTTCAGAGTGGTCCCCACCACATTCTAGCGCTGCCGTCTCAACCCCCCACAAAACTTAAGTTGACCCCAAGGCATAACATGGAGCCCCCACCGCTCCCCAAACACAACCCGGGCGCTCAGACGCCGGTCGCCGGCACCAGGTGCCACGCAGGCTCCTGAGAGGGGCGGCGCCCAGGTGGTTAATTATTATTAAAACCAGGTTTGCTCACCCACCCGGCTTCCGGCCCGTCCGCTCAGCGCCAGCCGAGGCCCCGCCTTCCCGCGGAGTCCCGACCCCAGCCCGGCGCCCCTACCCCGGGTCTGCAGGTTGGCGGGGCGCCTCCCGCCTGGGATTCCGGAGCGGGGGTGGGGGGGACCTGCCGGCGACCCCCTCCAGCGCGCCCCGCGCAGGGCTTCCCCGCACATCCCGAGTGGGGGCCGCGGGCGGGTGCTGGAGGGGTCCCCCTCGCCCCCGCAACTCCCGAGACCCGGGCGGCCCCCCTCCCTCCGCCGGCCTGCACCCCCTAGCGGTGGCCAGAGGCGGTGCCGGGCGTCCGATCGCCCCACGCCGGCCTCTCGGGACTCGGTTCTTGGGCGGCAGACGCGAGCGAACTTCTCGGGGATCCCCGACCCGGGGCGCCGCAGTGCGCAGCGCGCGGCGGCGAGGATCGGGGGCGGGGGGCCCTTACCTGTCAGCTCGCGGGGTACCTCGGCGCCCTCCTCGGCCATGGCTCCTGCGCGGGGACCCGCCGGCCGCCCTCCCCCGACCCCTCGGCTTGGAGAGGCGGGTGCGGCGCGCAGACGGGAGGCGGCGAGGAGGCGGGCCGGGGAGACGGTGTGGCCGCGCCCCCGACACCCCCCCCAAAAAAAAATAAATATAAAATAAATAAATAGTTGCCGATCCGCGCGAGGCTCGCGGCTGCGGCTACATGACGCCTCCTAGCAGCTCCCGCGGCGACGGAGGGTGATGGGCGCAGAGCCCGCGGGAGCCCGCTGTGGCCGGGCGGCTCCGCCGATCGGCGCACCTACGGCCCAAGGTGCGGGCGGAAGGCGTGGGAGGGCGGGGAGAGCGCGGCGGGGCTGGGGCTCCCGGCGCTCCCGCGGCTCCGCTGGGCGGGGGCTGCGCGGCCCGCCTTCCCTCCTCCTCCGGCGTCTCCTCCTCCTCCTTCTCCCTCTCTCCTCCTCCTCCCTCTCTCCTCCTCCTCCTCCTCCTTTCCTCCTCCTCCTCCTCCTCCTTTCCTCCCCTCCCCTCCCCTCTCCTCTGGGTCTCCTCCCACTTCGCCAGAGCGGCCCTGCGCTGTCCCTGGGGCCTGGGCGTCCCGGCGCCGGCTCCCCGTGGGGGGCGCACCCGGGCGGACACAGCCGGAACCTCGGAGGTGGTGTCTCGGCCCGGGTCCCAGCCTCGCTCCCCAACCCCGAAGCCTCGCGTCTGGCGAGGGCGCGCGCGGGCCCGGGAGCCCTCTGCTGGCTGCGAGCGGGCCGGGGCCGGGGCCGGGGCCGGGGCCGGGGCCGGGGCCCGTCGCCCTCGGGCGGAGCTCCAGGCGCGGGGAGGCCGCAGGTTCCGCAGACGCGCCCGCACGGAAACCCGGCCTGTCTGGGCTCTTGCGCGCCCTCCCGGGTCAGCCTCCCTGCGCCCTGCGGTCGCGCCATCCCATCCGCGTTCCTGTCTGGCGGGCAGGAGCGAGACGCCAACTGCATGGCGACGGCCGCCGCGGGATCGCAGACGCGGGAGACAGTGCCCGTCACTCGGGGGACCTCCGTTCACCCCAGACCACGCAGCCGGAGCCTCCCCGCGGATGGGAGCCATCCTCCCTCCAACGTCCCTGGGTTCCACCCGCACAGAACTGCGCCGCCCCGCACACCTGGGGCGCCTTCCCCGCTGCCTTATTTCCTGGTGGCTTTCGGGGTGTGTGTGTGTGTGTGTGTGTGTGTGTGTGTGTGTGTGGAACAGTTTTACTGATTTCAGAGAGGATAACACCAATGAGAGAGACTTGTCAACCGGCCGCCTCCTGCACGCCCCCTACTGGGGATGGAGCCCGCAACCCCCGGCCTGTGCCCTGACCAGGAATCCAATGCCGGACCCTTCAGTCTGCAGGCCTCCGCTCTCCCCTGAGCCACACCTGAACTTCTAAGAGAGTAAACACATTAGCAACAACTGTAACACAGACGGAGAAAGTCATTTCGGAGAAGTAGCCAGGGACTTTGCGCTCTGGTTCCGGGCACACGCTCCTGTCTGCATGCAGTCAGAACAGCCTTTCCACCCACAGGACCTGGTCCGGTGGGTCACCACGGAGCTGAACATGCCCATCACCCAGTGACACAGTGGCCGGCCCGATGGCGCCGACGCGTTACTCACGGTGTGTGGTGACCGGGTAAACCAGCCCGCCGCGCTGCCCACTGGATAGAGTGTTCGGATCCGACTGTGTATAGGACTTGGTAATAGGGGCTGTGTTTAGGCATTTCCTGGACTATAATTGGATCATTACATTCCATGTACTCGTTCTAAAGTTTGCTGTAAACAGCAGCCATGTTACACTCTACCGCTGGATTTAATCTCACGCTGTTTTGTACAGTGACAGGCCGCACAGGCCTGTGGCCAGGACAACAGGCCAGAGCACACGGCCTCGGTGTGCAGCGGCGAGACCACCTAAGCTCGTGTGACCGCCTCCATGAGGTTCGCACACGACAGAACCACCTGATGACACGTGGTCTGAGGCTGTGTCCCCATCGTTAAACGGTGCATGGCTGTACATGGAAACCCTGTCCCTCCTGCCCAGGTTCTCTGTAAATCCAAACCTGCTCTAAAAGTAGTGTGTTACCTCCTATCAAACATGAATTCACGCCCGCGGAGGAAGACAGGAGACAGTAGCAAACGAGAAAAGTCGACCAGCCGGCGTGGCTCAGGGGTTGAGCGTCGACCTACGAACCAGGAGGTCACGGTTCGATTCCAGTCAGGGCACAGGCCCAGGTTGCGGGCTTGACCCCCAGGGTGGGGCGTGCAGGAGGCAGCCGATCAGTGATTCTCATCATTGATGTTTCTATGCCTCTCTCCCTCTCCCTTCCTCTCTGAAGTTAATAAGAATCTATATTTTTAAAGCCCACACATGGGAACCTGGGAGAGCCAGTGGAGGAATGGTAACGGACTTAACAGACCTGGGAAAGACGCTGACGGAGCCAGAGGGGAGAAAGCAAAACAGAAAAAAAAGCTGATGTCTGTAGCAGAACCCACGACAAAGCTCGGGAACAGACACACGGCCTCTGAATGCAGACGCGCAAAACGCCAGGAGAAGGGAGAGCAGGAGGCACGGGGAAGGCGCGAAGGGAGTCACACCCAGCACAGCTGCCCCAGGTCAGAGGCTTACCCTTTGGCGACATCGAACCAAAGCAGGACCTACTCTCCGGAGGGCGGAGGGGGTAAGGGAGAAGTCACACGCAGTGAGAAGAGGGGATGGAGGGAAAACCTCTCTCCTCCACGGGAAGGCCCACCCTCCCCTCCCCGCCTGGCTCCCCAGAGCCCAGCACACAGGCAGGCCGATGCTTCCCGGCAGCCGGTTGGAGAACTGCCCTCCGAGGCGCTGACTGTCCTTGGAACACCACCCGTGGCCACTGGGCTGCGGGGTTTGCCCGGGACAAAGCCAGGCCACTCCCTCACGTGAGCCCCAACCACAGGTCAGCTTTGCTACGCCTCCGGGGATTGAATGGTGACCTCCTGGTTCATAGGTCAACGCTCAACCACTGAGCCACGCCGGCCGGGCATGGTCAGCCGTTCTCAGAGGCATGTGAAAGGAGCCTGGTCCCCCCACCCGCCCATGAACCCCACTCCATCCCCCAGCTTTGCTCCCCGATGTCGTTTCTAGACATGAGGTAGGTGGACTCGGAGGCTTTTGAATTCTGAATTCTGGCTCATTCTAACCGAGTCACTCCAGGCGTCTTGAAACAATTGTCTCCTCTCTCCAAGAGGCAATGAGTTCGCTTTGTGAGAGCCCCTGGTACCCCAGGCTGTCTAGCTAGGAACCCCCTTAGTCAGCCAACAACCCCTCTGACGAACAGGAAATCAACAGACAGGCCACATCGACTCTGGGCGATAAGCAGACAACCAGGAGTCCCCAGAAGGGACCTGGGGAAAGTCATTTTATTTATTTTTTTTTTTTTGGTGGGGGGGGGGGGAGTCATTTTAAAAGCTGCCCAGCTCCCGGCTTTCTGTCCAAGGATGACCGTGAGGTTGCGTTGCGTCCTCTGTTGCCGCGTTAGTCATTTAGGTCTTCTGCTCTGTTGTCACCATTGCTGTTGCCTCTGAGGAAGGACGACCTCGAGCCACCTGGTTAGCTCCTACCTCGGCAAGCGGGTGTTTCCTGTCCAATGGCATGAGAAGGGTTTCAGACACGCTGAGCGCTTTCCATGTCTTTTCTCGTTTAATTCTCAAGACGTGTGATGCTGGTGCTTCTATTATCTCCATTATTTAGACAGGCCACACAGCAACACCACAGAGAAGGTCTGGGTTCAAGAGGTGGTGGTATTTCTATTTATCCCCAAATCCAATATGCTGCTTAAAAAAAAAAAAAAAAAAAAGACTACTACTGCCCTCTGCTGGTGGCCAGCAGAGTTGACCCGCTTCTGCTTGGGTTGCACTGAGTATGAGGATTCCGACGCTCGTTAGCGCCATCTGTCGGCCAGTGTCTATAACTGCGCCTGGCCCTCAGGCCCTCAGGGTGTCACAAAGCATCAACCTTCACAGCACACCAGGGCTGAGCGCTCCTCTCTCCACACTTCCCCTCCATCTCCTTCACCAGCAGGTTCAGGCAGACACGGTTCCCGGGGAAGGCCACAGCCGCTTTCAAAAACGAGTGTCGGGGTCCTGGCTGGGTGGCTCGGTGGGCCGGGGCGTCGCCAGGTAGACCAAGAGGCTGCAGGTCCATCCCCGGTCAGTCGGGGCTCCTAAGGGAGGCAACCAATGGATGTTCCTCTCCCTCCCTCCCTCCCGCCCACTCTAAACACCAATAACAATCACAGCCCTGGGCACGGATTAGGGAAAAGAAGAACAACGTGTCGGCACCTTTTCAGTCACAAGTAAAGCTCAGTTCCCACCGCCCGGCCGAGGGCACCCGCCGTGGCGTGAGGTGCGGGTGCGGCTCAGTCAGGGCTCAGTTTCTCTTAGGTGCTGTGTCCCCTTCTTCGGTGGATTCCCTCTGAGGCTCGCAGCCCCCACGGCAGGAAGGAGCATGGCGGTCTGACCCTCCACCCACACTACGCAGCAGGGAGAACTGTGTTCCGGAAGTGCCTGCAAAAGTCCTCAGATGTGCCCGGGGTCTCTGTGGTTGAGCGTCGACCTATGAACCAAGTCACAGTTCAACTCTGGTCAAGGGCACAGGGTTGTGGGCTCGATCCCCAGTGCGGGGCGTGCCAGGAGGCAGCCGATACATGATTCTCTCTCATCACTGATGCTTCCATCTCTCCCTCCCTCTCCCATCCTCTCTGAAATCAATAAAAATATATTAAAAAAAAAAAAAGTCCAGAGATTCACTGCTGGCTTAGACACAGACCCGCCTCGGCCTGGTCACCACAGCCACTGCGATCGAACGCCCTCTCTGGCCCAATGCATGTCCCCTGTCCGCTCCTGCAGCGGGACAGTGATAGGTGGGTAGCAGCGGATCTCTGCTGGAAGCAGAGTGGGGACTCTTGGCAAAGGTTAAACAGAAACTGAAGGTCAGCCAACAGGTGACCATATAGTGCTCAACACGTGCACACACACACACATGCACCACACACCAGCAGCAGCAACGGAAAGTGTAACAGAACAAATGAACACACGTCATTCACACAGTGCGTGAGAGCCACAGAGCTAGAAGGAAGACAAGGATCGTGTCCCAACGCCACGGAACGTTGTGGCTTTAGTTTAGTGACATGAAGAGCCTGAATAACACAGACCGTGGGGATGGGGTTGCGTTCACCTGTCCCGTGGGAGGTTGTGAACGAAGGAGAGCGGGCCCTTCTGCACGTTAAGGCTCACGCATTGGAGAACGCGTCTCCGGTAGAGTCCTGTGACGCCGGACTTTAGCCACGGCGCGAACACTGTGGCCAGGGTTCCGAGCTCGTCCCACGCCTGTGACCACACCACTGCACGTGGCCCTGCTGCTTGGTCCGTCACTGCTCAGGGAAAATCATCGCCCCGGGTGGGGGGGACACTGGGGGGGGGGGGGCAGCCCCGTCTGGGAGAACAAGAGGGACGCCGAAGCGTGAAGAAAAGGTGTGGAGCCCGGAAGGGGCGGGGTGGAGCCGTGGGTGGCGCGTTCTCCGCGTCCAAGCTCCCTGGACACAGAGGGGGACCCCTGGGCTGGAAGGACGGTCCAGCCCCCGACTTCTGGGCAACAGCATGCAGCAAAGACATTCGGGACCGAGAGGCCAGCGTCTTCTGTGTAGTAGGTTGTAGTTGTTTTCTCCATTTTCGCTCTTTAAAAAAATGGAGCAAACAGTCGAGAAAAGCAAAGCCTGACGAATTCTTAATTCAAACCGCACTGCACTTTGCGGTTCTGAAATATTTTTAGACGATTTTTTAAATTCCAACTCCCAGCCAGACAGGACGCAGATATTCCGAAATAAACGTTGCACCGTGGTGTGCTCTGCCAGTGATGGGAGGCCATGATTCCTTTATTAGCACAGAAGCCAAGGTAAGCCCGGGACTTAGAACCCAGCCAGCGCTCCACTGCTCCGAGACTTCGGGAGACAATTTGTACATTACTTTCCCCAGGGATTGAAAAATATATAGTTTTATTGATTTCAGACAGAAAGGGGGAGAGAGAGACAAAGACAGAAACATCAATGATGAGAGAGAATCACTGATCAGCTGCCTCCTGCACACCCCCTACTGGGGATTGACCTGCAACCTGGGCATGAGCCCTGACCAGGAATCCAACCGCAACCTCCTGATTCATAGGCGGACGCTCAACCCCCGAGCCCCCAGGCCGACCTTTGTCCTCCTCCTGAGATCCAGCGATTCTCTGCTATCACCTGCGTGGCCTCACTTCTCACTTGGCTGGTTCTTTCCTACCTGCGTGCCCCCACACACCTGCGCTCTTGCCCTCTCTCCAACCTCAGGCTCTTTCCTGTGCAGAGCCCTCACAGCCAGGGGTGAGCCTGAGAGGGGGCGGTGAAGGATGGAGAAAAGACAGACGAGAGAATAAAGCTGGGTCTGGGTGGGACGCTGCCCTCTCTGATGGAGAGATAGCGCCACGGCCTGCATGCCGAGTCTTTGTTTTATAGTCAGAGTCCAGGAGGCAAAGGAAGGGCGTGGTCAAGATGTTTACAACGTTCTGGCGGGTAAAAATCCACTCAGTTACGTGCACTTGATCCAGCTTTGTTTACTTGCTGCACCTCCACAGCCCATGTCACTCAGCCACGTGGGGCCACAGGTTCGGACCCTAAGGTCAAGCTTACAGCCACAGCCTTTGGCTGTAACGGTGCTGGGACGTGCACGTGGCAAATCGTGCCCTCTCCTTAGCCCCAGGCGTGAACCTGTCCAAACGCTGTGGCCGCTCTCCACCATTCCCCTGACTTCAACCAAAAGCTATGACGTCATCTTTTGCACAACTTGCTCCAACACCCCCTGCAGCACCCAGTCCTGCACCCCCACCTTCAACACACACCCGGAGTGCAGCCACGACGGGAGAGGCCACCTGGCAGGAGGGGAAGTTTGTCCTCATGCTGCCGACAAGGATCGGCCAGTCCCCAAAGCCCAGTGTAAGCCGCGCAGGGGGCGCCGGGAAAGCCGCTGACGGGGCGGCGGTTTGCAGTCAGGGGTGCCAGGGTGCCGGGCTTTGCTGCCATCTCGCATCTCAGGGCCCCGCTCTGGGAACAGGAAAAGCCAGAGAAATGGTCGTTTGAACGCGCCTTGAACCCGATCGGTTCTCCTCCTGAGCCGTCCCCTCCCTGGGCGGCTGGGCGCCTGTGAGGACTGCAATGGGCCCGTGTGGTCAGCAGGTGGCGCGAGAGACCACATCCACGCTCGCTCCGGCCCCGACCTTTCGGGATCCTTTCGCGGGAGGTGCGCCCAGGGACCCACGCCGCTCCCTCCCACGCAAGAACCAGCGCCCCCGGGGTATCTAAGCAGAGAGGGGCGTCACCCAGGCCCCCAGGGTTCCTGGGAAGCGCTGCACACACCCCGAATCTGCAGAGCAGGAGGTTAAACCTTAGTTTTGGGCCCTGGCCGGTGTGGCTCAGTGGATAGAGCATTGGCCTGCGGACTGAAGGGTCCTGGGTTCGATTCTGGTCAAGGGCACATGCCTGGCTTGTGGGCTCCATCCCCAGTAGTGGACGTGCGGGAGGCAGCCGATCAGTGATTCTCTCTCATCATTGATGTTTCTATCTTTCTCTCCCTCTCCCTTCCTCTCTGAAATCAATTTTAAAAAAACTTATTTATATATAAACACACAAAAAAACTTAGTTTTGGGGCCGAACTTGACCCAAGGGTATTTTCTTTCCATTGATTTTCAGCGAGTGGAAGGGAGGGGAGAGGCGAGGGTGAGGAGAGAGGGAAAGAGAGAGACACACTGATGTGAGCGAGGGATGGAACCTGCAGCCCAGGTACGTGCCCACCTGCAGCCTTCCCTGGGGGAGCAGAGGGCGCCGTGCTCTAACCACTGAGCCCGCTGGCCAAGGCTGGAAAACAGTGTTAAATATATGTTTGCGATTTCAGAGAGGAAGGGAGAGAGAGAAACATCAGTGATGAGAGAGAATCCTTGATGGGCTGCCTCCTGCACGCCCCACACTGGGATGGAGCCTGCAATCCAGGCCTGTGCCCTGACCAGAATCGAACCCGGGATCCTTCAGCCCACAGGCTGCCGCTCTGTCCACTGAGCCACACCTGCTAGGACTCCAGCTCCCTCTCCTGGGGGGCCCGGCACTTGCTCTCTCTGGCCCCCACCCCTCCCCGTTCTGACTCCAGCCTTGGACACACGCCTAAGCCTCATCAGCCAGGTCACAGTGATTGGTTCCTGGAGACCACGTGACCCACGTTGGGCCAATGAGCAGCAGTCCTGGGATTGGGGCTGGGATGCAGGCGGGGCTCGCCTGTCTAGGGCGTTGCTAGGAGACCTGGGAGCTGCTGGGGACCACTGAGCAGGGAGCCTGCCCCCAGAAGCCAAGCTGATGAACGGAAGAGAGATCTCTGACCACATCCTCTGGCCCTGGTCGCGCTGTGCCCACGCCGTTCCGCCCTGACCCCCACGCCCATGAAGCCTGGGTCACACAGGCCATCTGGGCACGTCTCTGTCACTTGCACCCCGAGTCCTGGTGCATGCGTGCTGCAGGAACACGTGTTCCTGCTCCGGGAAGGCTCACATCTGAGTACAGTCACGTTTCCAGCTCAGAGCCGCGTTGGTGCCAGAATGTCCGTCCTCTGTCAAGCCGGGGTGGCGGGGACCTGCTGACCTGGGTTAGGGACTGGACACACTCCGATCCCACTCACCAGCGATGTCTCCTCTCCGGTCACTGAGACGGGCCGTGGGCCGGAGGCGGCTCCTGGCTGATGTCAGGCCTGAGCACAGGCAGCCGCCTGTGGCCTGTCCCCGGGAGCATCCTCTGACACCAGCCCCTGTGCCGGTCCTCACGCCGTGGGGTCCCTGCAATGAGAGAGGGGTGGCCCTGGGACTCAGCAGAGGCGCAGCTTGTCCTGGACACGCCACCGTGAGCCCGCCCCCGCCTTCAGACCGCAGCCGGACTGGGCAGGCAGAGGCCAGCCTTCCAGTTAACCCCTCTCCCCGCCGGCAGCAGAGGGCGGCAACGCCCGGCCCCTTCCGACCGGCCTTCCTCTTCAGTGAACGTCCTGCCCTCCTTGTTTGATTTTTTATTTACTTTCTATACATTTTATTGATGTCAGAGAGGAAGGGAGCGGGAGAGATAGAAACATCAGTGATGAGAGAGAATCATGGACCAGCTGCCTCCTGCACGCCCCATACCCGGGCCTGTGCCCTGACCGGGAATCAAACCGGCGACCTCCTGGTGGGGCGTGCAGGAGGCAGCGAACCAGTGACTCTCTCTCATCATGGATGTTTCTATTTCTCTCTCCCTCTCCCTTCCTTTCTGGAAAAACAAAACCAAAAACAGACCAGCAAACAAAGCAAAGCGTGTCTAACCCATGAGCTCCGTGGAGGGACAGTGAGGCAGGAACGGTGGGGGGGGGGGCGGTGGGAAGGGCAAGAAGGCTGAAATGAGCGCCTCTGTGGACAGCGACCTGAGCAGGGAGGGTCCACGGAGCCACCCCTTCATTCCACCAACACGGCCTGTCGCCCCCCCCCCCCCCCCTGCCAGGCCCGCCCTGGGCGCCGGACCTGCAGGAAACCCGCCGGCTCCCCGCCTGGGCCTGGCAGCCGGGCCGTCTCCCTGGTCCCTCGGAGCCCGGAGGCTCCCCTTTCAGGCCTGCCTTCCTGCAGACGCACCTTCCCCCCCCCCCCCCCCCCCCCGCCCTGCAGAGCGGCTCCTGTGACGCGGGGCGGCCACGGGATAAGTTACCGCCCGCCGTCTTCATGCATAAAAC
This sequence comes from Cnephaeus nilssonii, assembly GCF_951640355.1. Classification (NCBI taxonomy): domain Eukaryota; kingdom Metazoa; phylum Chordata; class Mammalia; order Chiroptera; family Vespertilionidae; genus Cnephaeus; species Cnephaeus nilssonii. The sequence goes on from NC_137092.1 coordinate 904,918, forward strand.
ATGGCACCGGGGCCGCCCGCCCGCAGCTGCCCTGGGCCGGCCGGAGCCGGGGAGGAAGCAGAGGCCGGTCTCGGGCAGCCTCGGACATGAAGGAGGAGAGGGGCCCGTTTTCTCTTTAATTCGTGTGCGTCCGGCCTCGCCGGCTGGGGGCCGCCCGGCTGCTCACCTGCCATGAGAAGGCCGTAGGCGCGGGACCATGGTGCTCCCCTCCCGGCTGCACTGGGTCCGGAACAGGCCATGGAGGGACCGGATCCGGAGGCGGCAGCTCAACCGTGAGTGTCCCGGGGTGGCGGCCCGCCGCCCTCAGCCCCCCTCATGCCACCCGTGTCCCCACAATGGTCTCTTCTTCTCCTCGCTCCCCGCGCCCCGGCTCCCGCCCGCCGCCCTGGTGGGAGGGAACCGGATACGCTGTTAAGGGAGCGGCAGGGGCTCCTGTGCGGTGGGAACGCGTGGCCGGGACAGGCGGGGGGGCCTGAGCTGGCGGGTGCTATGACGGGGCCGCGAGGGCTGAGCCGCGGGGATCGGCGAGGCAGCCAGAACCGGCGGCGCTCTGGGGGCAGTGGGTCCCCTTCCCTTTTTAATTTATTTTTATCTTCTTATTTTTTATTAAGGGAGAGGGTATCTTTCCATTGATCTTTTAGAGAGAGTGGAAGAGAGAGGGAAAGGCAGAGAGAAATACTGATGTGAGAGAAACACATCGATGGGTTGCCTCCGGCGTGGCCCCGACCAGGCCCCGGGCCGGGGAGGAGCCTGCAACCCCAGAATCAAACCCGGGACCCTTCCGTCCGCAGGCCGGCGCTCTGCCCACTGAGCCACACCAGCCAGGGCGGTCCCCGTCCCTTTAGAGGGCCCTGTCATATGTCCTGTGAAGTACCCGACGCACACGAGGTCCCCTTGGGGGACAGGGGCACGGGCCGAGGGGAGGTTTCAGGGGGGAAGGAACGAGACGGAAGCCCCCAGCACAGGCCCGGCCGAGCCGCCCACTGGGAGCTGGGCGTGTGCCCGCGGAGGGCAGGTCTGTTGATCTCAGACATCGGCAAATTCCACGGGTGAGCGGGGTAGGCGGCCGAGCACACGCGTGAAGGGGCGTGAAGGGGCTGTGCCACGGCCTGGGGACCGCCCCCTGCTCTCCGTCCTGAGAAAAACAAGGGGAAACCATACGGTCGGTTACCGCTGCCTGGGGCCTGGGTCTGGGAGGCGACAGGGAGCGGCAGAGACTGTGGCGCAGGGGACAGCCCTTCCCGCCACCGGAGGGCGCCACGGGCCGCAGTCATGGCCTTGTTCTCCTGAGGGTGGGTGTGAGCGGTTACGGGCTTTCCCAACTTTTCCAGAAAAGGGGAAACGCTGATTTCTGAGTGAAAGCGCTCACCCTTGGCGGTGAATTGCTTACATGTTAAACATCACGGTGACCCATCGTGTGCCCCGCCCGACGCACAGCGGTTCCGGGCGGCGCTGCTCTCACCAGGGCCCGGCCAGTGGGTTGTTCCCGCCGTCACAGGCCGCCGTCCTCCGTGTGTTAACCACACGGCGGAGGCAGGTCCACGCAGATGAAAGAGGAGGTAGGCCCACAGGAGCAGCCAGGGTCACGGTCCAGCGCTCAGGGACTTTGCTGCCCCCAGGGAGTCCCAAAGGAGCCCCCTCTCCCCCACACACCCCGCACAGCAGGAACTGCTCCCCCAAACCTCCCCCCTTTCCCGAGAATAACGGGAGAAGTGTGCGCCATCTCCGCAGGCTTCGCCGGTCCCTCCCCCGCCTCCCCGCTGAGCCGGCTGCAGTTGGATCCAGGGCGCGGACTCCTCACCCGAGCCCGTGGGAGGCACGGGATTCAGGGCGAGGCCTCTGCCGGGAGCCGCCGGCCCTCGGAGACCAGGGACTCGGAGACGGGGGAGGGGAAGGGCCTGGTTCTTTAGAGAAATTTGACTTCAGTGACGGGGCTGACATCTGGGTGCCGGGATGTGCTTTCTGCCTCATCATACGTGTTCCTGTGTGTTTACTCCAAGCCCGACACGGAGCCGACAGTCTCGCCTCTTTGGTGAACGTGTCCGAGGAGGGCGGGTCCGGCGCGGGCTGCGTGCGCCTCAGAAAGCAGCTGGACCCGGGACGGGCTGCGGGGTGACTGTCCCAGCCGGGGGGACGCCTGTGCGTGTGTCTGAGGGCAGAGAGCGAGGCCGTGGGACGGGGAGAGAAGGCAGGAGGAGGGGGGCAGGCGGGTGCCGCGCTGTGAACACGGCCCGTGGCCGCCCAGACGCGCTTCGCAATGGCTGACCTCTGTCCCGGGTCACTTTTCCTGGCCCCTTTTTTTTAAAAAAAAGAAATTATTGCTTTCAGAGAGGAAGGGAGAGGGAGAGAGAGAATCATGGATCGGCTGCCTCCTGCACGCCCCCCACTGGGAATGGAGCCCGCAACCCAGGCCTGTGCCCTGACCGGGAGTCGAACCCAGGACTTTCCAGGGCCCAGGTGGGCCGGGCCCTGTCCCCTCTCCGAGGTGTCCCTCACAGGCAGCATCCGCTCTGGCTCGGAACCGAGCGTCGCTGAGCCTGCTGGCTGAGCCCTCCCTGAGGAGAACGAGACAATGGCCCTCTCCCTCCAGGACGTCCGCGCGGGGAGCAGAGGCACCGGGGCCCCCGGCCGAGCCCAGGGCCCTGCAGACATCACTGACAACCACCGCTCCCCGCTCCTCTCTCCCAGGAGGCTGCCCGTCCCGACTCACTCCCCCCATGCCGGGCTGCTCTCCCGTCTGTCCGCGAGCATCACCCCGGCCCCGGGCGACTCCTCTGGCTCCGTTCACGCCGGACTCCGGACTCAGGAGTGACCTGCAGGCTGGGCCAGCGCCACCGAGCGCGGGGCTGTGGTCAGGCCTGCTTGGGGGGGCGGGGTGGGGGGCGGTGGTGCTCTCCTGCCTGCGGCCACCGGGACTGACCGAGAACCGGGACTGACCGAGAACTGGGACTGACCGAGAACCGGGACTAACCGAGAACCGGGACTAACCGAGAACCGGACTGACCGAGAACCGGGACTGACCGAGAACCGGGACTAACCGAGAACCGGGACTAACCGAGAACCGGACTGACCGAGAACTGGGACTGACCGAGAACCGGGACTAACCGAGAACCGGGACTAACCGAGAACCGGACTGACCGAGAACTGGGACTGACCGAGAACCGGGACTAACCGAGAACCGGGACTAACCGAGAACCGGACTGACCGAGAACTGGGACTGACCGAGAACCGGGACTGACCGAGAACCGGGACTAACCGAGAACCGGACTGACCGAGAACTGGGACTGACCGAGAACCGGGACTAACCGAGAACCGGGACTAACCGAGAACCGGACTGACCGAGAACTGGGACTGACCGAGAACCGGGACTGACCGAGAACCGGACTGACCGAGAACCGGACTGACCGAGAACTGGACTGACCCAGAACGAGGGGAGGCCAGCCGGGTCCTCCGGCCCCCCTCATGCCCTCGGAGGCCCCTCTGGTTCCCAGGAGGCTCTGGGTCTGGAGATGCTGAGGGCGGGACCGAGGTCCCGTGGGGGGGAGGTGTGAGGTGTGGGGCCCGCCCAGCCGCCACGGCCACGCCGGCCGCCACTCCGCAGATGGCCCTGCGGGAGCAGCATCGGCTTACAGCGCAGCGGCTCCTCTCGGCTTTCCCCGGCCGGCAGCCGGCTATTGGGGGGCGGCGCGGCCTGGGCGATGCGAATTTCCTGCTCCTCTCTCCGGCGTGGGCTCCGGCGGCAGGAACACGGACCCGACAGCCCAGGCTGGAGCCCACGCCAAGGCTGCCTGTCCCAGCTGGTGTGTGTGTGGGAGGGGTGTCCCAACTTCACCAGACTTGCTCCTGGATGTCAGACTCCTGGGGCCGAAGCTGCCATCCCGGGCCGGGCTTTCCCGTCCCATCTACACCCACGAGACCCTCTCTTGGTGCGCGGTCTCCTTTAAAGCCGTAAGTGTCAAGGTTTGCCAGGAGCGCCAGCCGGTGCGGCTCAGTGGCTGAGCGTCAACCTGTGAACCAGGAGGTCACGGTTTGATTTCCAGTCAAGGGCACAGGCCCGGGTTGTGGGTTCCATCCCCAGTAGGGGGCATGCGGGAGGCAGCCAGTCCATGGTTCTCTCTCATCGTTGATGTTTCTCTCTCTCTCCCTCTCCCTTCGTCTCTGAAATCAATAAAGATATATATATTTTTAAAAAGATTTTCCGGGGCCGGGTGTGGGGGGGAGGGCGGGGTGAGCGAGAGGCAGAAAGAACAAAGAAGCCTCTGAGGACATTCGCTCCATCCAGGGGTCCGAGATGGGCCGGGCCCAGACCAGCCACCTGCTCCCGTGGTCCCCGCAGCCTCGGCCCCGACGGCAGGCGGCCGCCCCGGGGCCACAGTGTCTCCCGGCTCCTCCCGTGTGGACCAGCACCCCACCAACCACAGAGAGCGTGGCCATTCCGTGCTGGGGACCCGAGGAGGGACCCCGACGTAAGAATGACTTACACTTCCCACAGGGCATCCCTGCTCTCTCACCATCACTCAGAGGAACAGCCGGACTCGCCCGCCTGCGGGTGATGGAGTCGCACGCCCGTCGCCACGGCCGCCTTCCAGCTCCCACGTGGCCGTCAGGGAAAAGGGAGAAACCCGAGAGGCGGGGCTCTGAATAATTCAAGGGGCTCCGCGGGCGGGGACTGCTCCTTTGTCCGCACACCGATCTGGACAGAGATGCCGGCCGCTCCAGCCGAGGACCAAGGACGACAAAGAAGAGGGGGAGGAGAGAGGGGGGAAAACACGGACGCAGCAAGGGAAGCGAAAAGGATGGAGCCGGCGAGGGGTCGGGGCCAGGCGCGCGGGACGGATCCGAGCCCTCTGTGGTCAGAGGGGCTGTCCGTAGGCCGACCCAGAACCCAGAAGTTCATCAGGGGTTGAGCATCGACCTAGGAACCAGGAGGTCAAGGTTACATTCCCGGTCAGGGCACAGGCCCGGGCTGTGGGCTCCATCCCCAGTGTGGGGCGTGCAGGAGTCAGCTGACCAATGACTCACTCATCATTGATCTCTCTCTCTCTCTCTCTCTCTCTCTCCCTCTCCCCATCTCTCTAAAAATCAATAAAAAACCTTTTTAAAATGCGGCAGGAATTTGTCGAAGGTATAAAATCACCATCGTGCCGTCCTCACAAAACAACAGATGAAGACGGCGACTAGCAGTGGGTGTGCACACCTCACGGAGGAGCTACCGGGGTGCAGCTGACACCCCTGAGCCGCCGTGGTCTTCCCATCCCTCACACGGGGCACCCCGACCGCCGAGCCCCGCGGCCTGGTGAACAGGAAGCGGACAGCGGCCCCGTGAGCATCGTCCGACCAAGAAAACTGGCCGGACCCTCACGGACCCCATCCGCATCTCACAGCCCCGTGACGGGAAGACAAGGGAGCGTGGAACGTCAGGCAACCCCGAGGGGGTCGCCGGCTCAGCCCCGAGCGCGGGCGCCTCCACGGGACAGATTTCCAGCAGAGAAACGGCGTTTGGCGGCGGGGACGCCGGGAGGTGCGACACAGTCAAACAACCGGCGGAGGGAAGTCTTACGTAGGAGATCCCCTGCTTTTCTCAAGAAGAAATAATAACAGGAAAAATAATTTCCTACTTATTGTGTAACGGAAATCCAGCATTACCCAACGGCTGTCACACGCACACTCTCTGGTGGCGGATTATTCTGGACATCACGGGGTCTGCTTTCGTGGAACTCTAAGCTTCTGATTTACTGGGAACACGTATCTGTTCGCTACTTTTAAAAATATACATTTTTATTGACTTCAGAGAGGAAGGGAGAGCGAGAGAGAAACATCCGTGATGAGAGAGAATCGTGGACCGGCTGCCTCCCGCACGCCCCACACTGGGGATGGAGCCCGCAACCCCGGCCTGTGCCCCGACCGGGGATCGAACCCTGACCTCCCGGTTCACAGGGTGAGTGGCGCTCAGCCTCCGAGCCCCGCTGGCCGGGCCTCCGTTGCTACTTTAATGTGAACTTCAACCCGGAGGCCCCCTGGGAGCCGGGGTCACAGTGTTTGAAACGCTCGGCCCGTGGGGTCGTCGCCAGCAGGTGGCAGCACCTCACAGGGTTTCTAACCCCGACCCAGAGCAGTTCCACAGCGAGCAGCACCTCTAACCACAGCCCCTCTATCATCCTCTAACGGCGCGGCCCCTGGGTAAGCGCTCCCACCTGACAGTGCTCAGACGGGGAGCTTCCACGGCTGCTGGGGCCGCCCCACGCCGCCTCCCCGTCCGGGGACTGAACGTTCCCAGAGCCGGGCCGCTCTGCCCCTCAGCGGGCACTTGCTTCTCTCTCCTTCCTCCTCCACCCTCCGCGGGGCTCTGGGCCATTCAGTCTCACTGTGGGGCGCTCGCTGTAATAGCACTGCCACGGAAGGGGACCTGCAGGGACTGAGGGCGGGGACCCCGCCCACCCCCACCCGCCTGAATGCGTCCACTCGGTGGTGGATGTCCCTCTGCCCCCGGCCTGGGCCTGGGGAAGACCGCAGCAAAGACCTGGCAAGCGTTTCTTCGTGGAAGTGCGTTTCCATTTCAAACCAGGAAGCAGCTCCCTCCCCCGGCGGCTTCCCTCCCGGGTGGGAACGCACCCCCCCCCCCCCCCGCCCCCAGCACCTCCGCGGAAAACTGGCAAAATGCATTTCCTGGGAGAGATCAGCCGGAAGGGCACCTCCCCCATCACCGGACAGGGTCCGGCATCCATCCGACCGCGGGTTGGGAAGGAAATGAGACCTGGGTGAAGGGACCGGTGGGACCGCCCTGGTTTTTCGGGGTGCAGGGAGGGGCACCCTCTGGGTCGCCCACCCAATGCAGCCGGGACGTCGCTGGAGCCCCTCCGAGCCCCCACCCCCACCCCCATCCCCACCCCGACCCCCACCCGAGGGGAGGTTTTGGGATCGGGAGCTCCTTGCAGAAGCTGTGTGCATGGTGTGTCTGTTGCCTTGGCGACCCAGCAGCCCTTGGCACCCAGGAGCTGGTGCTGAGATGCCTGTCAGGATCCGCCCAACGCTTCCTCTCGCTCGCGGGCGGGTCCACGCGGAGGCTCCGGAGGTCGGAGGTCGGAGGTCGGGAGGGCGTCTGGAGGAGGGACTGGCTGGGGCCACACGACCCAGGCCGCTCGGATGCCCGCTGAGGTCGCCCCCTTCCCGTCCTCATGTCAGTCCTGGGGGGGCAGCCGCGTGTCCCTAACGGGCGGGGCCCAGGATCAACGCAGAGAAAGACGGTGACGAGGACTCAGGTGCAGGCGTTCGCAGGCTTCGGTGTGACTCACAGCTCCTCTGCGCTTCAGAGGTCACGGCCTGAGCTCTGTCCCTACAGCCGCGGCTGGCACATTCGTGGGTGGGCGCAAAGCGGGGGGCAACACCCCAAGCCACGGGCCTGATCCCAGAGGCGCCCCCACACTGGCTGGGCCCTGCCTCCCTGTCCCGGGGACCAGAGGAATCCAGTGCACAGGAGGGCATGCAAAGCTGTAAGGGGCAGTCATTACTCTTTAAAGTGCGTTTCTGTTTATTCCAGAGAGAGGAGGGGAGAGGGGGAGAGACAGAAACATCCGTGATGAGAGAGAATCGTGGACCGGCTGCTCCTGCACGCCCCACACGGGGTGGAGCCTGCAACCCTGGCCCGGGCCCTGACCGGGAATCGAACCCTGGCCTCCTGGTTCACAGGTCGATGCTCAACCCCTGAGCCCGCCGGCCGGGCTGATTTAATTTTTAAAAAAGCAGTCTGAACGCGGTGACTGCTCTGGGAGGCGGGTGCTGTTTCCGTGCGTCCTGGCGGACCCCTCGCCTTGCGGGAGCTGGTGCAGGTCTCTCTCTCAGAACAACGGGGAGAAGGAAGCCGAGGCTCCCGGGACGTCCCCCGCGGAGCCGCTTCCGGGGGGGGGGGGGGCAGGCGCAGCGCTCCCAGCGCGGAGGGAGGCCCTGGGACCGGCCCCTCTTCTCTCCTCCTGGAGCCCTGTGCTCCGGGGTGGTCTGAGGTCCTGGGTGGCCCTGACTAGCCAGGAAGTGGAGCGTCTACACACCCCTGGCCGCGGGGCGGGGCGGGGCGGGGCGGGGCGGGGACGACGGGGCACATTAAAGGAAAGTCCTCATCTCCACGGCCAAAGCCGAGCAGAAACCTGGGTGATGTGAGGCCAAGCATTGCCCGGGCCCTCGGCACGGAGCCCCCGCCCCCCCTCTGCTGAGCAAGGCCCCTCAGGACCTGGCGCCGAGCCCCAGCCTCTGGTCCCGGGACCACCCAGCCCCTGGCGGCTTCCCGCCCAGACCTCCCGCAGCCCTCGCGGCTGACGCCAGGGGCGATGTGTTTGTCCCCCCAAAGCAGCCGAGGGGGGAGTGAGGCCCCTCTCGCTCAGCCAGCTCCCCGGACAGCTGGGCTCCCACTCCCGGCTCCACACGCCGCCCCTCCTGCGGGGAGAACTCTCGGACCCAGAACCCGCCCTCTTGTAGGCGCTGTCAGAGCCTGTGCAGGGCCGCTGGGTGGCGGCCTCCCCGCTGGGGACTCCGGGCCCTGGGCGGACATGGGGGCCCGGGCACCTGCTCAAGGACGGGGACCACGCTCACTGGCTGGCAGAGGGCGGAGGGGGCGGGAGTTTGTGGGGGCGAGACAGCGGGGGAGGTGTGAAAGGGGGTGACACGTGAAGGTCAACAGACAAAGGCAGTTTGTTCCTCAGAGAAAAATCAGTCCTTCCTCCTTCGCCCTTCACCCCACAGGTGGGGTCACCTGGTCCCCTCATTCACCGCCCACGGGCCCCGCAGTCCAACAGCAGAAAAGGGAAGAAGAGCCACAGCCCGGCTCTGTGCTCCCCTCGGAGAGGGACACAGCCTGTTTCCTGAACGCACTCACACAACAACGCGTGCCCTCGCCGGGCCTGGGTGGCTCAGGGGTTGAGCGTCGGCCTAGGAACCAGGAGGTCAGGGTTCGATTCCAGTCAGGGCACAGGCCCGGGTTGCGGGCTCGATCCCCAGTAGCGGGTGTGCAGGAGGCAGCTGATCCATGATTCTCTCTCATCATGGATGTTTCTATCTCTCTCCCTCTCCCTTTCTCTCTGAAATCGATAATAATATATATTTTTTAAAATCACATGAGCCCTCGCTGGTTTGGCTCAGTGGATAGAGCGTCGGCCTGCAGACTAAAGGGTCCCGGGTTCGATTACGGCCAAGGGCACGTGCCTGGGTTATGGGCTCGATCCCCAGTAGGGGGCGTGCAGGAGGCAGCCGATCAATGATTCTCTCTCATCATGGATGTTTCTATCTCTCTCCCTCTCCCTTCCTCTCTGAAATCAATAAAGAATTATTTAAAGAAAAAAAAATGGCGTGTCAACGAAGCCCTACGCAGGCAGGCCCCCGGGACTCCTCCCGGATGAGTGGGGAGTTGGGTCTCATCATCGATTTGCCGTCTGGTCCCGGGACACGCTGAGCGGTGCCTGGCGTGGCCGAGGCCCTCTGTGGGTGGCGGACAGCGGTGGCGGGTTTACTAGACGAATCGGTGTCGTCCGATGGGGGACAGGACCCTCTGTCCAAGGTTGATGCTCTGACGGTGAGGACATTGGCAAACCTGAGGACCTTCCGGTTTATCGCGAACACTGGCCGCCAAATGTCGGGGCGTGTGCACCGGGACCGGCGGCGTGGGGGCGGTTGGTGTCGCCTCTGTTCCGTGAGCACTGCACACCCCAAGCTGCGCATCTGTGGCCCCGCCGCCCGCGGGCGACCCGGCGCGAGCACACGGGTGGAGCCCACCGGTTCCCTCTGCGTCTCTGTGTCTCCGGCGGTGTGACCCCACAGCGATGTAGCCCTGTAGTGTGAGCCCTGGCCTCGGGTCCGGGAGCCTCCCCGCCTGTGACCTCGGATGTGAGATTCCCAGAAGCCTGTTATAGTCTGGAACATTCTCCACGCACAGGGCGCAGGGCGCCGGGGAGAGGGGCGGCTGCCAAGCCCTCTCCTCTCTCTTTCTACAAAGCTGGTTTTATTCCCTAAGGCATGGGTTCGGTTATGTACATCCTAACGATGATGGAAGCTTATTTATTTTTAAATATTTTTATTGATTTCAGAGAAGAAGAGAGAGGGCGAGAGAGACAGAAACATCCATGATGAGAGAGAATCATGGATCGGCTGCCTCCTGCACGCCCCCCACTGGGGATCGAGCCCACAAACAGGGCATGTGCCCTGACGGGGAATTGAACCATGACCTCCTGGTTCATAGGTCGATGCTCAACCCCTGAGCCATGCTGGCTGGGCCCAATCTGTACTTCTTAACCCCTTCACCTTGTCGCCCAACCCTCCCAACCCCCCTCCCGCCCCCCCCTCCCCCCACCTTCTGGCAACCATCAGTCTGCTCTCAGCATAAGATAAGAACTATTATAACATTATTCATGTTTTATGGGTTAGAACATTGTGAGTACTCAGCCATTTCCAAAAATACAGCATTTTAACTCGTTTCGGGGTGAAGGTATTTACCATGTATTAGGTCCTTATAGGACCATCTGGCAAACTGACACAGAGCATCCATTTTCATGTAAAAAACAGCGACATCAGCCAACTACTCAGATTCTCGGGGAGTCCCCTCCCCTGCTTCCCCTTCCCCCCTCCCCCCGGGCCCTGGTCAGGGCGCGTGCAGGAGGCAACCAATCAATGTGTCTCTCTCACATCCATGTTTCTGTCTTTCCCTCTCTTTTCACTCTCCCTAAAAAGCAATGGAAAAATATCCTCGGGTGAGGATTAACAAAAAAAAGGAAAAATAAAAAGAAATGTTCTTTTTTTGGCAAAATACATATTCAGTGGCCTGAGCATGCGGGACGCTCACTGGCCTCAGAAATGTGTGCCCGGAGAGAGAGTCTCACTGGGCAGCCGGAACCAGGCAAGCTGAGTGACAGACGGGGGCCCGGAGCCCGTCCTGAGCTGGTCGTGTCCACGGGCGCCGGGCGCTCGGACTCCTGAAAACTCGCGGGGCGAGCAGACCCGGTGCGGCCTGGCCACTGAGCACCGCCGGCAACTGCTCCCCGCCCTGGGGCCACGGGCCACGTTAGGGTAAGGTGACCAGATCGTCCCGCTTTTGGCGGGACAGTCCCGATTTTTAACCATTTGTCCCGCATCCCACGGCAAAAGCAGGACGATCTGGTCACCTTACGTTAGGGGCGACGTTCGGTTTGCATTTCCTACACTTTAGAGTCACGTACCCGTTCACCACAAACATGTCCGTCCTCTGTTAGGAAAGAAAGAAGTCAGGAGCGGAATGGCCGACGCGTTAACTCTGAGAGGGCGACACCAGGCAAACACTGTGGCTTTGGGCCACGTCCCATCACACCCAGACGGCCAAGACCCAGGGGCGTCCAGAGCGAGTTCCGCCAAACTCTGTTTCAGCCACACCAGAATGGCACCCCCCCTCGCTCCCCTGCGTCGGGGGGATGAGGCCACTGAGCCTATGAACCAGGAGGGCCACTGAGCCTGGAACCAGGAGGCCACTGAGCCTGGAACCAGGAGGCCACTGAGCCTGGAACCAGGAGGCCACTGAGCCAGGAACCAGGAGGCCACTGAGCCTGGAACCAGGAGGCCACTGAGCCTGGAACCAGGAGGCCACTGAGCCTGGAACCAGGAGGCCACTGAGCCTGGAACCAGGAGGCCACTGAGCCTGGAACCAGGAGGGTCACTGAGCTGAGCGGCCAGGGCGCTGCTGCCTCTTCATTGAGGACCCGGGGCGCCACGGGGAGGGACCTGGGAAATATTTGGGTTGATAAGTACCTCCTCCTTCCTGGGAGGCCGCTGGAAGTCGGGCACAGAACCAGCCGGAAAGCCTTCTCCAGAGATCAGGTTCTTTGTAGCCGTGGTTCTCATCCCAGCGCTGTGCCCTTTGTCCCCCACCCCCGCGGAGAGCAGAGCGCAGAGCGCAGGCCAGAGAGAGGCATCCCGAGCATTCCAGACCCGCCCTGGGTCTGTGTCTCAGACCGAGGTGGGGAGAGGATCCCTGGGAAGAGGGGAGGAATCCGAGAGCCGCAGGGACAGGGCGTGACTGTGCTCATTCAGAGGTGGAGACGGATTCCCACCAGCTCACGCTGCTTCTCCGCTCCCTCCTACAGCCTCCCCGCCCCAGCCCAGCTCCAGTGCCAGGGGCGCCTCAGCAGTGTGGGGACAGGGACGTGGCTGGGGAACAGATCCAGGAGGCGGAGCCTGGAGCCGCCCTGACTCCATGACACCCCTGCCCTCATCCCATCGTGCCCACCGGTGGTGCCCGTGGGCATCGACAGGCGGAGAGTTCTGGAGCGTTCTGTGCCCACCACCCTCCTTCCTCCTTCGCCCCACAGGTGGGGCCACCTGCTCCCCTCATTCTCCGCCCACAGGCCCGCAGTCCAACAGCAGAAAAGGGAAGAAGAGCCACAGCCCGGCTCTGTGCTCCCCTCGGAGAGGGACACAGCCTGTTTCCTGAACGCACTCACACAACAATGCGTGCCCTCACCGGGCCTGGTGGCCCAGGGGTTGAGCGTCGGCCTAAGAACCAGGAGGTCACGGTTCGATTCCAGTCAGGGCACAGGTCCGGGTTGCGGGCTCGATCCCCAGTGGGGGGTGTGCAGGAGGCAGCCGACCCATGATTCTCTCTCATCATGGATGTTTCTCTCTCTCCCTTCCTCTCTGAAATCAGTAAAAACACTTTTTAATGAAATAAATAAAAATGCGTCTCTCTGCAAAACATCATGTTGTCAGCCACGTCCAAGACGCCCAGGTGTCCCGCTCTTGCTCGCTCGTGCTGACACGTGGGAGGGTGACGTCTGAGGAAGGATTCCCACTTCCGTGGCTCAGCGCCTACGGCTCCTCAGGGTAAACGAGGAAGCGCTCCACTTCCTCTACGCACTTCGGAACCTGGGCCAAGCTGATGAGAGTCGTTCTAGGTAAATCCCGAGCCTACTGAACTGCCAGGAGGTTCTCAGAGGCTCGGATCAGCAGCGCTTGGGAGTACGGAGCATTCAACTGACAGTTTGTATGCCCAGCCGCTCGCCTGATAGGGTGCTCAATAAATGCTGGGTGAGTGGGTGGATGGATAATGGATGGGTGGAAGGATGGATGGATGGACGGAAGGGTGGACAGATGGGGAATGGGTGGATGGATGGATGAATGGGATGGATGGATGGATGATGGATCAATGGGATGGATGGATGGGTGGATGGATGGATGATGGATCAATGGGATGGATGGATGGGTGGATGGATGGATGATGGATCAATGGGATGGATGGATGGATGGATGGATGGATGGATGGATGGATGATGGATCAATGGGATGGATGGATGGGTGGATGGATGGATGATGGATCAATGGGATGGATAGGTGGATGGATGGATGATGGATCAGTGGGATGGATGGATGGGTAGATGAATGGATGATGGATGGATCAATGGGATGGACGGATGGATGATGGGTCAATGGGATGGACAGATGGATGATGGATCAATGGGATGGATGGACGATGGATGGATCAATGGGATGGATGGATGATGGATGGATGGATGATGAATGGATTAATGGGATGGATGGATGGATGGATGATGGGTCAATGAGATGGACGGATGGATGATGGATCAATGGGATGGACGGATGGAGGATGGATCAATGGGATGGATGGACGATGGATGGATCAATGGGATGGATGGATCAATGGGATGGATGGATCAATGGGATGGATGGATGATGGATGGATGGATGATGGATGGATCAATGGGATGGATGGATGATGGATGGATTAATGGGATGGATGGATGGATAAATGGATGATGGATAGATGATGGATCAATGGGATGGGTGGATCAATGGGATGGATGGTTGATGGGTGGATCAATGGGATGGATGGATGATGGATGGATCAATGGGATGGGTGGACAATGGATGGAAAGAATAACAGAAGAGGGAAGAGTGACAGAGGGTTGAAGACAGAAATAACGGCCGTGAGGACGCATTGGCTAGGTGGTGGCGCGTTTACTACTCTGCCCTTCACCGCGCCGCCTGCCCAGCCAGCCTCCTCAGTGGTTTCCTCCTCTGGCAGGCTTCTCACGTTGTGCTCTCACATGTTGTGCTTCTCACGTTGTGCTCTCACATGTTGTGCAAAACAGCACAACCGAGCACAGGACGTGTGGTCATCCTATTTCTGAATCCCCTGTTGCTTCATCGCGTTTCAAAAGCGGTGTGAGCTTTGCATCCGGTCATTCCGCGGGAGATGGGTGTGGCAACGCCGCAGGCTTACCATTCACTGGAGTTATCTCTGGACCCCACGGAAGGTGCGGGCGGGGCCTTCTGCGGGGGTTCTCTTCACCACAAGTTCCGTTCCCAGCGCCACCTTATCCCAGCGCGTAGCCAGAAAAGGGAACTAAACACGACAGGGAGGCCGGGGAGCCTGTGACTGGGGGACCAGTACAGACCTTCTCCGGGAAATGCCAGAAGCAAGACCTGGACTTTTTTTAACCCAACTTTCCCCATGTTCCCGCCACGACATTTCCCCGTCCCCGCGCTTCATGTCTCTATGCAGCGTCTTTACAGTTTTCCCTTTACTGCGTTAACAAGAGGACGCAGACAGGAACGGCAGCCGGGGCGGCAGCCGGACAGCGGCGGAGAGGCATCATCGTGCTGCAGCACGGCTGTGGCCTTCCTTAGAGCTTCCTAGGGCCGTGGTCGGCAAACGGCGGCTCGCGAGCCACATGCGGCTCTTTGGCCCCTTGAGTTTTTAGCAAAGGCCAGCTTAGGAGGACCCTAATTAAGTTAATAACAATGTACCTACCGATATAGTTTAAGTTTAAAAAACTTGGCTCTCAAAAGAAATTTCAATCATTGTACTGTTGATATTTGGCTCTGTTGGCTAATGAGTTTGCTGACCACTGTCTCAGGAGAAACGTGGCTTATTGGCGTCAACGTCACCATCACCAGGAAACCATGGATCCGAGGGGTGTGCAGAGCTAACTGGGCCCAAGCTCTCCTCAGAGCAGGACAGACTGCCGGGGAGGAGGGAGGGGGGAGAGAGGGGGGAGAGGAGGAGAGAGAAGGCTTTGGGACCGGCATCACCAAGGCCTCCTCTTGCAGGCTGCGCTGGCCCACGCAGCAACGGGACAGAACTGTGACCGTCAGGTCGTGTCTGTCACCCCTGGCCGCCCTCTACCTTTGCATGAAGCTCTCACTGAACAGCGCCAGGTTAACGAAACTCCACTGGGCGCCCTGCACAGCACCCGCCCCAAACCAGCACCCAGGGCACCTGTACCATTGCACAGAGAGCACCCGCACGGGGGAGGGGGAAGGGGGTGGCAGGCAGCTGGGTGCCACTGCAGGCTCTCGCCTGAGGTCACATCTGGGCTAGGGAGGGAGGGAGTAGGCCTGCCCCTCCCCCACTCCGTCACCCCACCCTCACGCAACACCCCATGCCTCCCCTTCTGTCCTCGTTGAAACATTGGGTGAAGTTTCCTCAGAACGGAATTCACCCCTCATTCTGACCTTCCTCCACCACCACCCTTCCCAGGGCCCGGGCGTCCCGCCTCCTGACCTCCGGCTGCCCGGCTTCTCATCCTGGGGTCAATGAGCCCCTGCCCGTCACCCCACGGTTTCCATCACATTAGAAGCTGGAGACCCCCGGATTAGATGGAGGGAAGTGGACATTTTTTTAAAATATTTTTTTTCATTTATTTCAGAGAGGAAGGGAGAGGGGGAGAGATAGAAACATCAATGATGAGAGAGAATCATGGATCGGCTGCCTCCTGCACGCCCCACACTGGGGATCGAGCCCGCAACCCGGGCCTGTGCCCTGACCGGGAATCGAACCCGGGACCCTTCGGTCCCCAGGCTGGTGCTCTATCCACTGAGCCACACCAGCTAGAAACCACCTTTCAACCCTCGACCTCGGGGTCGTTTGTGAGGCTCAGGTTCTGGGTTTGGTCCGGTGTTGGCAGGGCCGCTGCTCTCGGCTCACCTCCACCTGAGGCCCCAGGCTTTCTCCTTCTCGCTTCTCCCCCTGCAGCTCCCCCAACTCCCCCCTCCCCGCCCCGTGGGGCCCACGCCCTTGTTTACGAGCCAGCTCCCCACCCACCCGCCCCGCCTGTGGTCTCAGAGAGGATGGGCGGCCTTCTCAACCTGCTATCGCGCCCAATATAGCTCCAGGAAGAGAAAAGGGCCTGTTGTGAGGAGGTGAGCGGGTGGGGCTGGCGGGCGTGTGCCGAGAGGGAACCCACAGGCTGCCGCCAGGGGCCCTCGGCCGGAGGGACTCAGAGAGGAAGGGGCGGGAGCAGGAGGGCGAGGAGAGGGGGCCTGGGCCGCAACACAGACCCCGGGTGTCCCTGCAGCTCGGCGCACACGGTGGGGACAGACGTGGGAAATAGGCCGGGGGGGGGGGGGGGTGCGGGCGCAGGAATGTCTCTAGAGGATAAAGGCCGTGCAGACAGGCCTCCTCGGAGCCCAAGGGAGACCTTCCGGCTGAAAAGAAAGGGCACTGGACAGTAACCCGAGGCCATAAAAACAGACAGAGAACGTTGGCAACGGTAACTGCGTAACTAAATGGAGAAGAACGGATGCAAACGTGTGACGGCATCTGTGCTCCCACACCCCCCCCCCATCTCATTTCAACGACAACGGCATCCAGGAACACGTGTCAGGCTGTGCTGACGGGCGTGGGAATACGTGAAGATGGCATTCACCTGACAGCACAGAAGACAGAGGGCGGAACCACAGGTCAGGGTTCCACTTCACGGATCCGGAGTCGGATTCCATAACTTCAGACCAAGAGCTGGGAAGGCGCAAAGCCAGGGCGGAAACTTGGTTCTGTCAAATCAGAACCAGCCCCTTATGCCATTAAAGGCACGAGAGCCCGGCCGGCGGGGCGCAGGGGTTGAGCATCGACCTATGAACCAGGAGGTCAGGGTTCGATTCCCGGTCAGGGCACAGGCCCGGGTTGCGGGCTCGATCCCCCGTGTGGGGCGTGCAGGAGGCAGCCGATCCATGATTCTCTCTCATCATGGATGTTTCTCTCTCTCTCTCCCTCTCCCTTCCTCTCTGAAATCAATAAAAAAAATATTTTTTTTTAAAGAAGAGGACTATTCTGCCCTGCAGGCCTCCCAGCACCTGCAGTAAGTGACCCTGAGCGTGGCTCCCACAGCCAAGAGGGACCCCTAAACCGGGGCGGGGGGGGGGCAGGAGGGCTGTGTCCCACAAGGTGGCACCCCCTCTCTGCGACGTGGAAATGGGGCCACCGTTAATCATTCTGACCCTTCAGGCCCCGCAGCTGGGCTGCGGCGTTTGTGGTTAGACACGTTTTATGTATTTTCACCGGCAGAGTCACCCCGAGATAAGACTATTTCTGGTCCTGTGAGGGTTTTTTTTTGGCTTTCTTTTTCTTTCTTGATTCCAACCACTCCTCATAGTTTCAATTCCTCTCTCCCACTTGGTTCTGCTTTTTGCTTCTGGACCTTTCTCACCCCTAATCATTCACATTCTTGTCCCTCTGAGGACCAGTAACGAACGCCGAACGCCTCCTCTGTGTCAGTCACGGGGGGACATGGGAGTAGCTGCACCAGGGACTGTGTTGTGTTGAACATGTGAAAACCAGCAGCACAGCAGTATTGCCTCCTGGCGTGAGGACTCGGGACAGTGATCAGCTCATGTATTCATTGTGAACATTTCTGCGTCGTTTGCGGCTATTAAAAAAAAAATTACCGCCTAGTTGGTGTGGCTCAGTGGATAGCGCGTCGGCCTGTGGACTGAAGGGTCCCGGGTTCGATTCCCGGTCAGGGCACAGGCCTGGGTTGTGGGCTCGATCCCCAGTGTGGGGAGTGCAAGAGGCAACTGATCCATGATTCTCGCTCGTCACTGGTGTTTCTCTCTCTCTCTCCCTCTCCCTTCCTCTCTGAAATCAATAAAAATATATTTTTTAAAAAACTGCCATCTGTGAAGTGCTGGGAGGAGGAAAATGTCAGCCACGGCGCGCGCTCCTCCCCGGGGCCCGCGTCACCACCGTCTGTGTCCGCGTCCGGAGCATCGCCCACAGAGCACCCAGACCAGGAGGCTCGAGCCGCAGACATTCGCTCTTCCAGGCCTGCAGGCTGCGCCCAAGGCCAGGGTGGCCGCAGGCCTGGTCCCTTCTGTCTTATTTATTTATTTATTTATTTATTTATTTATTTTAATATATTTCCATGGATTTCAGAGGAAGGGAGAGGGAGAGAGAGAGAAACATCCATGATGAGAGAGAATCATGGATCGGCGGCCTCCTGCACGCCCCACACTGGGGATCGAGCCCACAACCCGGGCCTGTGCCCTGACGAGGAATCGAACCGTGACCTCCTGGTTCATCGGTCGATGCGCCACCCCTGAGCCCCGCCGGCCGGGACGGGCTGGCTCCTTCTGGTGGAGAAAGGGGCCGAGTTCCGACTCACCCGGTGTCTGCTGGTGACGGGCCTTCGTCTTCTCCTGGCCTTGTCCCTGCACCCACATCTCCCCTTCGCTTAAGGACCGGTCACAGTGGGTTAGGAGTTAGGAGCCCCTCCCCCCCCCCCCCCCCCCCCCGCCCCACCGCCAAGGACGACCTCCTCTCCACCAATCACATCAGCATTTCCATTCCGAGGTCCCGGGGTTAGGACTTCCACTCAGGACCTGGGAGTGCAACAATTTGACCGTCACAAGAAGATTTCAATACTGTTTTCGCCCGGCCGGTGTGGCTCAGTGGTGGAGTGTCCACCTATGAACCAGGGGATCAGGGTTCGATTCCCCGTCAGGGCACAGGCCCGGGTTGCGGGCTCGATCCCCAGTGTGGGGCGTGCAGGAGGCAGCCGATCAATGTCTCTTATCATTGATGTTTCTCTTTCCCTCTCCCTTCCTCTCTGAAATCGATAAAGAAATATGTATTAAAAAAATGAAACGTGGTAACGTCCCCGCTGACACGTCCTGGAGGGAGAGGCTCCCGGGTTCTCTCAGCACAAGAGGCTCTTCAAAGGCACTCGGGGCACGGAGCTGCCCCCACGCCCTCTCCGGACGTCCAAAACCCGGGCCACGGACGACCCGGACACTGGGAGGACGGGCGCAGCAGGAGCCCTCACCCAGGGCGGGGGGCAGGCGGGGGCAGCCACTCTGGAGGACAGTGGGCGCCGCGGTCCTGACCCAGAGGACCCGAACGCTCCCGTTCACACCAACACCGGCACGGGCTGTGGCAGCCGCTTCGTTCGTAACTGCCGGGGCCACCAGACGCCCTTCCGCGGGCGGACGGATCACTACACGGCGGCCCCTCCGGACACGGGGGCACGAGGAGCGATGGGGCCGAGAAGACACGGAGGAGACGCAAATGCTTGTGACCAAACGCAGGAGGCCCATGATGCGATCACGGTGGACACATGACATCATATGACTGTCAACCAACAGAACCGACACCACCAGGAGCAAACCCTGAGCTGAGCGGGGGCTCTGGGTGAGGCGTGTCGGTGGCCCCTCGATGATCACTGATGTGCCCCCGGATGGGGGTGCTGATGTGGGGGGGCGTCCCTGTGCGGGGCAGGGGCACCTGGGGATCTCTCCATGAGGCTGTGAGCCTGCGCCTGCTCTAAGAGGAACGTCCATTAAAACATGCCCACTTATCCCAGCAACCCCGCAGTCAACGAGCTTCCCGAAGTGAGCGCCTTGGGTCCAGCGCTCCCACCTGCCTCTCCATGCGCGTTGTCCGCGCTCCTGGCCCCCCGAGGTTTCCCCGCCCGCGATTTCCCCGCCCGCGGGGCCTGGGAACCCGGATGAAGCTGCAGGGCCCCTCGGAGATTTGGGCTCGAACAGCCACCCAGAACTCAGCACTCGGCGTCGGCTACGGTGGTGCCACGGCCCACCCTCTCCCCGACGCTCAGGGCTACTCCTCGGGCGGGCGGGGGTGGGGGGGGGGCTGCCTATTGGGTCCCATTGTCTCCTTCAGCCGTCAAGCCTGCAGCATCCGACTGGGCCAGGACTGTGGCCCGGACGTGGCTTGACCCGAACCAGTTGTCTACGTGTCGGCCACCGGTTTAACGGACCCAGGAAGGGCCTGGCTGCGTGTGAAACCGGGTGTCGGCGTCGCCCCGTCTTTCCAGACGTGTGCACGGGGAGGAGGCCCCAGGCGCCTCGTGCGGAGAGAGCCGGGCCCCTCCGGGCGCTGGCGGCTCCGCAGACACACTGTCACGGAAGCGGGGACAGGAGAAATGTGAGCCCCTCTCTCTCATCACCCGCTTTGTGTCCGATCCCCACGCGGCCCGGCCCACCTTCCTCTGTAGGACGATGTGAAAGTGCGGCGTTTAACAGACCTCATCGCGCTCCGCCGGGGAGCGGGCTCTGGGTGGGGACCCCGGCTCTGCAGCCCCCTTCCAGAAAGTTCCCGCCTCTCGGGGGGGCTGGGAACGCCCCGCCTGGGATGCAGGCTCCAGAAGGCTCCGGGGGGGGGCGGGGGGGCCGTGCCCACGCAGGAGGCTGCCTTCTGGGGCTGAGGCGGAAGTGCCCTCCCCGGGGCTGAGGCAACGGGAAGGAAGCCGCTCGGGCACTGGCAGCTGGGGCGCCCGGGCTGCAGCTGCGACGCCGGCCCGCCACGGGCGCGACCACCTTGCGAGATGCAGTCTCCGGGCCCCAGGGAGTTCCTGGGCGACGAGGAGGAGGAGGACGTGTTCGGGGAAGGTAAGCGCGTCTTCCTGGCAGGAGCCACGCTGACCGGGCTGGGCAGGGCCCCGGGACCTCGGTGCCTCGGACGGGACGGCGGGTGGCGTGGCGGCACCGATCGACCGAGGCGCCCGTGGAAGGCACGGCAGCGTGAGGGCGAGGGAGCGCACGGTTCCACACGGACTTGGCTTTGGGTCATGACTGCCTGGGGTTGAGTTTAGCTTGGAGAATAGGACTGGCTCTCCCCGCCTCCTCCTCTGCGCGGTGGGTTCTGTGCTGTGGGTCCTGTGCGGTGGGTTCTGTGCTGTGGGTCCTGCGCGGTGGGTTCTGTGCTGTGGGTCCTGCGCGGTGGGTTCTGTGCTGTGGGTCCCGCGCCGGCCGGGAGCTCCCAGCAGGGCTGCGAGGGGCAGGTGCACGCGGGGACCAGGGGGTTCTCTGGGGAACCCTCCTGCTCTGACCTGCACGCCCGCCGCTCCCCTCCGGATCTCTCCCTCACTCTTCCTCCGACCCCAACTCTCCCTGCCTCGCCCTCTTGCTCCCAGGCGGGGATCTGCGGCGGGACACCCAACCCCCCACCTGCCGGCCAGCACCGCGGGCTTCCCCTCCTACATCCCTGCTCCCCTCAGGCAGCCGGGGAGCGGGGTGCGGCCCCCGGGGTGTGACTTTAAAGGGTGTGATTTTAAGTGCTAACTGGTCAGCACAGCGTGGTCTTCGAATGCTGCCTGGCACCGGGCAGGCCAGGGCTCCGTGGAGCGGTCTGTTCTCAGACTCGGGGGCCTCACACGTGGGCGTTTTTCTGGGAGAACCCACCCCCAGGGCTTTTTCAGAAACTCTGTGAAGGCGTTTCACGGAGCCCTAGCACGCCGGGGTCTCCCCCTCGCGGGCAGCCCGCCACAGGGGCGTCCAGGCCCCGATGCACCCGAGACCCTCTCGCCATCGAGTCGCGCGGGCTGTCACCACGATCGGCGTCTGCTTGGGCGTCTGTCTGTCCGATGTTTTGTTCTCGCCTCAGAAACCCGTGCATCCGGGGTGTGGTCCGGGGTGTGGGCTTGATCACAGGAGCGTCAGTGAGTCCGAGGAACACCTCCGGCCTCCGGCTGTTTCCGATCCTCCTGTTGCCGACTCTGGCGACCGGTCTCTCCTGCAGCTGGACCTGAGGGTCCATTGTTCTGTCTGAGGTGTTTCCCCTTCGGGGCTTAAAACAAAACGGCCACAACCAGGGCCGAAAGCCGAGGTCGGCACTTCCTTCCCCAAAGGGGTTTCTGGGTTACAACCAGCGACGGTGCTACCGGGCGCCGCCTGCAGACGGACTCGCGCACTGCGGGTTGTGTGCGCCCCACCCAACCCCAGAGGTCAGATGGCAGCCAGGAGCCCTCGGGAGCCTGGAGTGCGTGCTCTCTCTCTCTCTCTCTCTCTCTCTCTCTCTCTCTCTCTTCTTCTCCCCCCCCCCCCCCCCCCCCCCAGCGTTCATGGGCGTCAGACAAGATTCAGATCCCAATTCTCCTTCTGCCTCGCACGACCTATGCGACCTGACCCTCGTATTTAACTTGCCGAACCTCAGTGACGCCCGTGGGGACAGTGATTCCCTGTTGGGCTGTAGAGACCTTTCCAAACCAGCTTCCTCCCAGGGCCCTGTGACCTGCTTCCCACTGTCCAGACCGATGCTCTCCTCAAACTCAGTCTCCAAAGACGGAGGAGAATCCTTGTAAAGCCGACACCCAGCGCGTGTGCAGTCGGTTCCCAGAGCCACATCGCGCCTCCCCACACATCAGACTGCACCTCCCAGGACCTCCACCCCCTCCCCCGCCCCCGTCCCCCTGCCCCAGTTAGGTGCTCTGCCGCCGGCCTAGGTGAGCACCCACAGGCCTAGGTGAGCTCCCCCCAGCCTAGGTGAGCACCCACAGGCCTAGGTGAGCACCCACAGGCCTAGGTGAGCACCCACAGGCCTAGGTGAGCACCCGCCGGCCTAGGTGAGCTCCCACAGGCCTAGGTGAGCACCCACAGGCCTAGGTGCTGCAGGCCTTTGGCTCTGAGGCGCCTGAGAGCGCAAGAGGCGGTGGGCACAGAGTTTCCTCCCCACAAGGGAAGATAAGTGCCCAGGAGCCTGTTGCTAAGGCAACCCTGTGTCCTTGGAGTGGACACGGTCTTAAAGGACGTTCCCCCTGAAGGGGCTGGGGTTGCAAATGCAGGTCCGTTTGGTTCAAAGTGAAAACAAATTCATTCCGATGTACGAGCCGCGTGAGGATCTGGGGAGGGGGCAGAGGAGTGAGCTCACAAAGACGCATGTTTAACGGCCTCTCCGAGGCCCTGTTTGCCGCCCCTGCTGTGTTCTGTGGTTAGAGAGGATGTTCGGGGACAGAACGGAGAGGCCGTGGGTGTGGCTCTGCTCTCGGCGGGGGAGGAGGTGCCTGTGGTTAGAGAGAAGCAGGGATGCACCTGCCCCCAGAACCCAGTGTTTATTTACCGCCCCCCCTCTCTCTCTCTCACACACACACACACACACACACACACACACACACACACACACGGGTTTGCTCTCTAAACAGCAGCGCCATCAAGCCGGTTAGAAAACGGTCACGATCAGGGAGGCTGTTCTTTTTAAAGAATTTAATACGTTTCTATTGATTTCAGAGAGGAAGGGAGAGGGAGAGAGAATGTGAATGATGAGAGAGCATCATTGATCGCTGCCTCCTGCACGCCCCCCACTGGGGATCGAGCCCCCAACTCGGGCAGGCGCCCCGACCGGGAATCCCACCGTGACCTCCCGGTTCATAGGCCAACGCGCCACCGCTGAGCCGCGCGGCCGGGCGGGACAGACCGCTCTTTCTTGGGGAAGCAGCTGGCGTGGTCCCCAGGGACCGAGAAGCCCGTCGAGTGGGATGAGGGGAGCCTTCCTCCTTGTGGCTTCAGCTCGTCCCCCTCGCGGGCCGGCCCCTGGCTTCTGCGTGCCGTCCCGACAGCGCCTGGATGTCAGGGGTCCTCGCGGGCGGACAGTGACAGCAGTGACGCCGTAACAACGATGGTGATCGCCATCGCAAGAGGGAAAACAGTGTCAGGCGAGCGGAGGCCGGGCCGGCCTCCAAGCACAGGACACAGGACCGCCTGGGGTGCGGGGGGAGCGGGAGGCGGCTTCAGGGGACCACCGCCCTCGGGCCTGCGCGTCCCCCGCCGCCCAGGAACCCGCGTGGAGCGCAGCGATCAGGATAACACGCCACACGCGTTCACAGGGAGGCACACGCGTTCCTCGGGCTCGAACGTTCCCCGGACACGCACACGCACACGCCTTTCAAGATCTCGCTTTCGGAAAGACCCCAGCTGGCTGCAGAGCTCGCTGGACTTGCACGCGTCCCCCGCGCGGGTGCCGTGTGTGAGCGCACGTCTGTGTCGCATCCCCACCTCCAGGGACGCAGTTCCGACCCCCCCAAAGGAGGGCCCTCCCCAGGGAGGGGAACCGGCGAAGGGAGCCCCTCGCCCACTGCTCTCCCACCAACTGACGCCTCAGACCCGCGGGCGGTGGGCACACGCGGCTCACCTGAGCCAGACCGCCCCGCCCCAGGCCAAGGACTGAGCCAGGTTCCCTTTCAAAGGGAATGTCAGCTCAGAGGGAGCAAGAAAGCTGCCCAAGGCGTTAACAAGGAGGCGAGGAAGCAGAGGGCCACTCTGTCTTTCCGTGTCGGCCGCTGAGGAAATGAACGGAGATTTTTTAAAAACAGGTGAAGGTGATGCCATCAACGTGTGACCGCCTGGCATGTGGGCGTGTTCACTGAATGCCATTCGCCCTCGCCAGGCTTAAAGGGGAGAAGGAAGCCCTGGCCGGCGAGGCTCAGGGGTTGAGTGTCCACCTAGGACCCAGGAGGTCAGGGTTCAATTCCCGGTCAAGGGCACAGGCCCAGGTTGTGGGCTCGATCCCCAGTAGGGGGCGTGCAGGAGGCAGCCGATCCATGATTCTCTCTCATCATGGATGTTTCTTTCCCTTCCTCTCTGAAATCAATAGAAATATACATTTAAAAAACAGAGAGAGAGAGAGAGAAGGAACAAAGTAAGAGCAGGTTAAATTAAGATTATGTACAAAACCCGTAGATCCTGAAAGTTCAGGCGTTAAGCGCAGCTCTGGGAACAGGATGAGAAGTGCAGGCGCGCTGACCGAGGCTGCGTTTCACGTCGTATGACGACAGCGCCTGCTCAGCCGTGCCGTCCCCCTCGCAGACCCATCGCTGGGCTGGACCCAAGTATCGGCCGGAGGAGGGGCAGGGGCAGGCTGCGCGGCTCCCGGGTGGAAACGCTGCTCGCTCTTTGCTTTCACGGTTTGCCAAGGGGTCTGGGAACCGTGCCGCCCCGCAGGCCGGGACAAAGCTGTGGCTGGCAGTCACCCTGCGCTCTTTGTGGCGGGTCTGGGAGCAGACGCGGCCCTCCCCCGTCCTTCCCTCCCAGCCCCCCCCCAACCCCCCCCCCCCCCCGCAGTAATTCATGCCTGGGGCCTCGGGCTGGGATTCCTTCCCTCCGACGTCTAGACCGCCTCTGCCCGGTGCCAAAGCGCCGGTGTCATTCCAGGGGCACACACTAAAATAGCACACGGCTCACAGCTCCGCGGGCTCCGCGCCGCGTCCACCCGTGACCTCACGGCGACCTGTTCAGGTCAGCCAGGGCCCACCGGGGCCCAACATCACAGATAAAACCTTTTGGACGCTCCTCCGGGCCTCCACGAGCAGCCAGCACCGTCCTTTCAGGAACACAGGGTCCACGGGGCGGGAAAGGGGGAGCATGTGCCGCACGTGAGCCCAAGCCATGTTCTTGAGGACAAAGACACGTGTCGTTGCGATGACTAACACGGGGACACACGCTGGCGTTCTGCCCTTCCCTCCGATGGAAGCCACTTGGCGTCCGCGAGGCACCGTCCCCACCGACGAGGGAAGTTTCTCGCTCACCGCCCGCATCCCCGTGCTCCCCAGTGGCGGCGGGCACGCCTCTCGCGCAGCGTCGGCGGCTAGATGCTGCCTCTTGATCGACTGCCAAGCAGCTGTGATGTTCAGCAGAGATCTTCACAGCCCAGCTGACTTCAGAAGAGATTTTAAAGACGGAAAAGGTGTTGGCCGAGTCCGACGGAAGTGACCGCCTCAGGTTCCAAAAGGAAAGCAGAGCCCTGGCTGGTGTGGCTCAGCGGGTAGAGCACCGGCCCTCGGACTGCGGGGTCCCCGGTTGGATTCCAGTCAAGGGCATGGACCAGAGTTGCAGGCTCAATCGCCGGCCCCGGCTGGGGCATGTGCAGGAGGCAGCCAATAGATGTGTCTCCCTCACATCAATGCTTCTCTCTCTCTCTCTCCCTCCACCCTTTCCTCCCACTCTCTAAAAATCAATGGAGCCCTACCCGGTTTAGCTCAGTGGATAGAGCGTGGGCCTATGAACTGAAGGGTCCTGGGTTCGATTCCAGTCAAGGGCACAGGCCCGGGTTGCAGGCTTGATCCCCAGTAGGGGGCGTGCAGGAGGCAGCCGATCCATGATTCCCTCTAATCATTGATGTCTCTCTCCCCTCTGAAATCAATAAAAATACATTTAAAAAAGAAACTGTCCGTTCAGTGACAGCAGTAACGAGCCAAGAAACAGGAGAAAGTGACCTTCGGGTCAGACGCTGAGTCCACCGGCCGCGCAGCTGCACGGACATTTTGTTCTCTGCGGACTGGCAGTCAGGACACGGAGCGCGAGGAGAGCCCGACGCACTCTCTGAGGGGACGGGGATTTTTCTTCCTATTTATAACAGCGCCACGAGCCGACAGAATGGAATATGAAGAGCTCGCGCCAGGGAATCTAACACGCAGATATGGCTCCGGGGAGGCGGTCCGGCCGCTCTCGGATAAATCACAGGACTGCGACGTTAGGCAACGTTCTCCTCCAGGAGCTGGTATATGTGCTGGAGGGCGCCAAGGGCGTCTTTGGGGTGGGCTAACTCCATTAGCACCTCTAAAAACTGAGGAATAAATTAGAAACGTAAATCTCAATTTAACGCTTTCCCAGAGGACGTTACTATTTGGAAAAACCTGCACTCTACAGCCCGCGGGGAACACGGACTGCTCGCTCTGCAGACCGCTCCCCGAGAGGGCAGACCCCTCTCCCCGCCGGGCTGCTAACAGCTCCCAGCGAGGGCAGACCCCTCTCCCCGCCGGGCTGCTAACAGCTCCCAGCGAGGACCAGACCCCTCTCCCCCCCCCCCACCGCCCCCGGGCTGCTGTTCTGCGTACTTCGAACACAAAAGTCCGAGAGCCACCACTGTTTTTAAAGCTTGGGTGTTCATCATTCAGACTTCCAAAGTCGGGCGGGGCGGGGGGGAGGTGGCCTAGCACAAAGAGCAAAATATTAGGACTCAAAAGACCTAGTTCAACTTGCTGGTAGTTTAAGGCAAATTACCTAACTTTCAGAAGCTCCATCTGCCACATGGAGGTGATGATAACGATGGTGATGAGGATGAGGACGGGGTGATGGTGGGGGTGATGGTGATGGTAATAGTGATGATGATGGTGGTGGTGACTTTGATGATGGTGATAGCAGTGATAGTGGTGATAGTGATGATGATGATGGTGATAATGGTGATGATGGTGGTGATGATAATAATGGTGATGGTGATGACAATGGTGATGGTGGTGATGATGTTGATAATGGTGATGATGGTGATGATGGTAGTGGTGGTGATGGTAGTAATGGTACTGATGATCATGGTGATGATAATAATGGTGATGATAATGGTGATGGTGATGATGATGGTGATGATGGTGATGGTGGTAGTGATGGTGGTGATGATAGTGATGATGGTGATGATGGTGATGGTGGTAGTGATGGTGGTGATG
The DNA here is from genome assembly GCF_951640355.1 of Cnephaeus nilssonii. NCBI lineage: Eukaryota > Metazoa > Chordata > Mammalia > Chiroptera > Vespertilionidae > Cnephaeus > Cnephaeus nilssonii. Next base: position 932,379 of record NC_137092.1, read on the forward strand.
GTGGTGATGGTGGTGTGATGAAGAGGATGACTGTGGTGATGGTCATCGCCCTGAAAAGTCACTAGGAGGTTAAAGGAAAGAAGGTATAAGACGGTGGAAACCATTAAGGGGTGACTGCACAGGTGGCGGTTACTATTTAACGGTGATTTTCTCCGCGTCCCAGCCCTCCATGTCTACACAACCCCCCTCTTCTACTCCCGGCCCGAGATTAACAAAGACACGGCTGATAGGAGCAGAGCTGCTGAGCCTGCTCAGGACGTGCTTTCCTGAGAACGTGGAGGTGCGCCTGGCGCTCACGCATTAACCAGCCCGGCTGCCACCTGATCGCCTCCTGTGACCCAGGCAGGTCTCAGAACAGCCCATCGCTTGGCACAGAAAAGTACCAGATTTCCTACCCACTTCTCGTTGCTCTCACCAATCTGGTCTCCCCCTGAGCATTCTCTGAGTATTGAAGAGTAATTCCGGCTACGGCAGTTTTCCTGAGGGGAGCCCCCTTGCCTTGGTCGGGCATGCTGGAGGGAAGAATTGTATCTTTAACAGTATCTGTAACAACACAGAACCCTATTTCCTGGGTAAATATTTACTGACAGTAAACACACCACAGTTACTGCCTGCCCATCTCTATTTGTTTACATGTTTCTAATTTCAAGATAACACCCACTGGAATTTGAATGTTATATATGTTACAGCATTTAAGACAGTAATTGATAATTAAGATTTTCAATGAAACCTTGGCAATGTCCCCTCTAGTGGTGTTTGTTTTGTTTGTAGTTCCATTGTATGTGTGTGTGTATATATATATATATATATATATATATATATTGATTTTGGAGAGGAAGGGAGAGGGAGAGATAGAAACATTGATGAGAGAGAATCACTGATCAGCTGCTTCCTGCATGCAACCCACGCATGTGCCCTAACAGGGAACTGAACCCTGACCTCCTGGTTCCTAAGTTGATGCTCAACCACTGAGCCACGGGGCAGAATGTTCCAGAAAGGGCCAGAACCGGCGTGGTCGCGGTGTGATGTGAGCGCGCAGAGGGAGAAGCTGAGAGCCCAGAGGTTCTGGTCCCCGGTAAGGATCTGGGTTTTGCTCCGTGGGCGTCGTGGGTGGGTGTTGAGCAAAGTGACGTGATTTGATCTGCTTTTCAAAGAGAACATTCTGACTGTTGTCTTGGAAATGAAGAGGAGGCATAAGAGGCAAAAGCAGGGAGGCCTGCCCAGCCAGGTGTGCCTGCGCGGTTGAGCATCGACCCAGGAACCAAGAGGTCACCGGTTCGATTCCCGTCAGGGCACAGGCCCGGGTTGCGGGCTCCATCCCCAGTGGGGGGCGTGCAGGAGGCAGCCGATCCATGATTCTCATCCTTGATGTTTGTCTCGCTCCCTCTCCCTTCCTCTCTGAAGTCAATAAAAATAAAAAATAAAAAGCAGGGAGGCCAGGGAGGAGACGGCTGGGATAATCCAGAAGCGAGTGGTGGGACTCAGAGGCCTGATACTGACTGGAGCCTGCTGCAGGGGTAGGCGTGGGGGTAGGGGTGGGGCGGAGTGGGGGCGCTGGGGACTCGGGAGGCCAGTTTGGGACAGTGAAGCTTGCAGTGCAGCTATAAATAGGGGTGATCCAGGAGGTCTCCCGCCAGTGCCCAGAACAGTGGGCGTTCAGGACGCGTCTGGTGAAATGCTGACGTGAAAGCGGCATATTCCCAAGTGAAAACCATTCACAGATTTAACTCCAGCTCACGGGGACTGGGCTGCCCAACCTACACGGGCTGTCCGTGGAGCCGGGAGTTCAAGAATGCAGGGCACACTGCTCGCAAACACGGAGGGGGCAGTCCAGGAGGGCTGGGTAATCCCGGCGGGCTTCCCGGAGGAGGCATCTCCGCGGCTCTCCACCCCAACCCGGCCTCCCGCATCCCATGCTGTGCTCTGTGCTCACCCAGTTAAGCTGCTTGCACGTCTCGCCCTTTTGCTCCCAGGCCGGACAGCCGTGGGATCTCAGCCGGGAGAACCTCTGGTGTCTCCTCCCCATAGAAAGCAGGCAGGGTGCCCATCCCTCTGCTAAGCTCCCTCCGCTTCTCCCTTCCCCGGGGAGACGGGGAGACGGGGAGACGGATCAGCCCCCCTCAGTCACACGTCCGCTCAACAGTCAAGAAGTAGCAGCCGACACATTGCTCTCATTTTACGTCGGATCCCCCAAGCCCGTGGTCGGCAAACTGCGGCTCGAACGCCACATGCGGCTCTTTGGCCCCTTGAGTGTGGCTCTTCCACAAAATACCACGGCCTGGGCGAGTCGATGTTGAAGAAGTGGCATTAGAAGAAGTTTAAGTTTAAAAAATTCGGCTCTCAAAAGAAATGTCAATCGTTGTCCTGTGGATATTTGGCTCTGTTGGCTAATGAGTTTGCCGACCACTGGCCCAAGCGACGTTCCATCACCTCCCTTTAGTCTCACCCCGGGGGACAGGGCTCTTCCCGGGAGTCCCTTTTATCCTCTAGGATCCGACGCGCGGGGCACGCGGCCCACAGCTGTGGAACTTGGCTCCCTCCTGGAACGCAGCCCCCAGGGCTGAGAGGAGGACAGCGCCATCCTGACTCCACGGCCTGGGGCTCGGAGCAGGTGGCCGGTTCATCTTCCCCTGGAGCCCCGGAGGGTCAGGGAGAGCCAGGCCATCTGTCCCCGGCCGTCTCCGCCTCTTCCTGCTGCCGCTGAGGAAGCGCGGCAGGATCGGGGGAAGGCTGGGACTGGGACGGGTGCTCTCTTTGGAGGTCTGCTTACACCAAAGCCCTTGCCTTTGTCACCGTGGCTGTGAGTGTTCGCCTGCAGCGGCCTCAGCCCTCTTATCTATTTGGAACGTGACAGGAGCTGACGCTTGGGGGAGGGGGAGTAATGTATTCACTGTCAACACAGCGATCCGGCTGGCGGGCTGATTTCTGAGGGCGATGGTGCCTGTCCCGGGTCACAGCCCCTCTCCAGCTGACAGGAGAGTGCGAGCAGACCAGGGCGGAGGGGAGGCGGCCGGGCGGGCGCCTGCTCCTGAAGAGGCCTGGGGGCCAAGCGAGCCGTGGGCTCTCTCTGCCGGGCCCAGAGGGTCTGGAGTGTACAGAGAATGCATGGCAGTGGGGGGCAGTGTGGGCTGGGAAGGGGTGACTGGCGGGCACAGAGCACTGGGCCCGAAGCCAGCAGGGCATCGAACCGTCTCCAGGCCTGGCAGAGGTCACCGCCTTCTAAACACCCGGAGCCGAAGGTGAGGGCTGCGCACGGAGCCCAGGAGCCTATGCCGTGTCCGCACTGCCCCGCGCCCGATTCCTCCGGGCGGGTTCAGCGCCTTGGTTCTCTCGATCGCTCTCTGGCTTGGTGCAGCCTCCGGACCCTCCCGGTGTGAGCTGGGCAGCGCCCACGGGACTACGCCAACCGACAGACACAGCCAAGGACAATGGGGTTTGCTCCCAGCCCTTCAGGGCCCGAGCAAGAAGGGGGCGGGGGCATCCTTCCGCAGCAATTCAGGCAGATCTCCTTCCCCCAAAGGAGAGGCAGCGGGAGCCACAGGGCCGGTGTAGCTCATTCCTCCCCGTCACGCGCCCTGTCCCGCGCCCTGTCCCGCGCTCATCCTTCCAGAGGGGACATGGCGGCCCCAAGCACAGTTCCTGACACCAAGGCGTTTATACCCGAAGGAGGGGAAGGGCCCCCACGGCTGACAGAAGGAAGGTGCGAGATCGGGTCTGCGTTTGGGGACACAGGATTTACAGGGGGCCGAGGACGGCGGCGTGAAAGTGCCCGGAACCAGCCCACACCGCAGGCGGGCAGAGTGGCGGGCAGTTCTCGGCAGGGCCTCCCGGGCAGCGGAAATGGCCTGAGCGAAACGGCGGGCGCAGGGACCGTCAGACGTGAGAGCGGGAAGGAAGCCGGGCGCTGGGATGGTGCAAACCCCTCCTCGGGCAGGGAGGGCACTGAGGTCGCCGCGGTCGGGGTCTGCGCCGGGTTTCCTACGGGCAGAACCAACACAGATCCCAGGCGTCCCAGCTCCGGGTCCAAGGCGCCTCCCGGGCTGTTCCCAGACACGGAGCACGGCAGCCGGGCTCAGCGCTGGCCTTGCCGGGAGGGAGCACAGCGACATGGAACCTCACCGTGCGCCGGAGGGCGGGGGAGGGGGGGGCTGGGTGTCTAACTCCTCCCAGGTGATGCTCACCCACGTCCTAAATCAGAAAACCAAAAGGGTGAAGGGAGGAAGATGGCTGGTCGGCGCGGCAAGCGGAGCTGAGTGGATGTGAGCCATGGACGGCGGGAGCGCCCACCGGGGACAGGACTGGCGGGCTTGGAACGGGCCGGACTCTGGGTGGCCGGAGGCGTGCGGAGCGCCGTCACAGAGCAGAGGAGCGTTTCCACACCAGGCGTGGAGCTGCTGTGCACGTGGGTGTTAAGCATCAGAGCGATGAGGAGCGATGGCCTGGCCACCTCTGCAGGACGCATCAGCCACACCACGGGGAGCTCTCCCCCGGCCGCCCCCCGGCCGCCCTTCCGAGGAATTGCGCGGCGTTCACTAGCACTGGTCGGCGGGTGGCACGAAGAAGCCCCAATCGCTCCCCAACCCAACACGGGCTTCTAAAACGCCCGAGAGAGAGGAGCGTCGCTTCGGCGGCGGCCAGAAACCCCAGCCTGTGCTGCTGTTTGTGCCCCAGAAACCACCACAGCTCCCGCAGCGCCCAGGGACCCCCGCTGCCGCGACACCCACCTCTTGTCCAGAGCCGTCCTCGCCTCCGGGCTCCGCGAGAGGGAGGCCTCCGCCCCCGGTGTGCCTCTGGTCTCCTGCCACCTGAGCCGGAAGGAGAGCGTGTTGAATTAACAGCTCTCCGTGCTCTCCATTCCCACTGACACGCGGGCAGCCGGGAGGGCCCTGTGTGAACTGTCCCTTCGGGAGGCCCGTTCCTTTCCCGCGTCGGAGCCCCGTAGAGTCTCTCCCAGCACGGTCTCCGTGCGGCCCACACCCCGCGCCCCGCAGGCTTCAGGTGTCATTTCCCCGGCCGGTCGGACGAGGGTCCCAGGCCTCAGCCTCGGCCTCACGTGCTCTGATCCGTGAGTGAGGCTCGGGAAGAGCAGGCGCCTGTTTCGGCATCGGGAGGGACCTGGAGGGAGGGCAGGGCCTCTAACGGAGAGAGGAGACGGGGGAGGAGACAGGTAACCCCCTGGGAGCCGGGAGCCGGGGCTTCCGTGGACACACAGGGCCGCAACTTCAGGGGAGGCGTTTGAACCAAGAGCCGTGTGGTTGTGACCTTGGGTTCGCCACTTCACTGCTCCGGGATTGGGACCGGACGCCCGGGAGAGGCTGTGCTGTGTGGAGCCGTGCTGCCTGGCCTCCGGGGAGGGTCAGTGCTGGAGCTATGGGGTCCCGGTCACCAGCAGACCCCACAGCCAGGAGCCTCCCGCCCAACGAGGGAAGCGGCCCTGTGCTGGGCCTTCACCGCCATATTCCGCCTGCTCCACGCCCTGCCTGCCTGCAGGGGCAGGTCGAGGGGTGTCGGGGTGACTGTACCCCTTCCTTCCCTCTGAGCTTCCGTCCCAAATCCAGGATGCGAGTGAGACGACCTGAAGGCAGGAGTCAGACACCGCTTCACGGCTCCCTGGGTCCCCGGCCCCCCACATTCACTCCCAAGCCTCAGCTAGACACCCGCAGGGGAGACTGGGGGGAGGGGTGGAACATACTGTGGTAAAAAGAGCATTGAGCCCTCGCTGGTGTGGCTCAGTGGATAGAGCGACAGCCTGTGGACGGAAGGGTCCCGGGTTCGATTCCGGTCAAGGGCAGGTACCTCTGTTACAGGCTCCTCCCTGGCCCGTGCAGGAGGCTACCAATCGATGTGTTTCTCTCACATGGATGTCTCCCTCTCTCTTCCACTCTCTCTAAAATCAATGGAAACATATCCTCGGGTGAGGATTAACAACAAAAAAAGAGCCTGGCGTTTTTCAATCGCCCCTGACTTTGGGTAACAGCTTCGCCTTGGTGATCAGGGCGAGTTACCTGGCCTCTCAGGGCATCAGTTTACCTATCTGTGAAATGGGCACAGGAATGCGAAAGGGGGGTGTTGTCCATAAAGCATCACCTCCACGGCCTCCTGCCCCCCGCCCCGCCCCTTCCACACCCCGTCTCCCCGGGAAGGTGTTGGCCTTGGCAAGGTGGGTGTAATGGGCTGTCCCCCCACACGCACCACACCCACATTTACACACACTCACACCTCACACAGTTACACACGCACAGCACACACACATTTACACACACTCACACCTCAGTTACACACGCACAGCACACACACACACACACGCACAGCACACACACATTTACACACACTCACACCTCACAGTTACACACGCACAGCACACACACACACACACACACACAGTTACACACGCACAGCACACACACACACACACACGCACAGCACACCCACATTTACACACACTCACACCTCACAGTTACACACGCACAGCACACACACACACACACAGTTACACATGCACAGCACACACACACACACACACACACGCACAGTTACACACGCACAGCACACACACACACGCCCCGCCCCCGCCGCCTGCACAGCCCCGCACTGGCCCACAGCCTCCAGTCCGGACCGCAGCCGCTGGGGGCCTGTCCTGGGCGGGTCTCCGTCCTCTCCCTCGGGTGCTCGCCGCCACTCACCGGGCGCGGTTCCGCCCGGGGTCCCAGGCGCCCGAGCAGCCTCGGAGCGGGGCGCAGGGAGCGGGCCCCATGGCGCCGCGGGCAGCGCTCTCCTCCCCAGCCCTGCCCGCGCTCAGGCTGCCGCCCCGAACGCCCCGCGCCCCCCACGCTCCGCCCCCGCGCGCCCCCAGCTCCCGCCCCCGCGCTGCCCGTGCTCCGGCTCCTCGAGCGCCCCCGCCCCCCGCGCGCCCTGCGCTCCGCCCCCGCGCGCCCGCCCCCTCCCGCGCGCCCCCTGCGCGCTCCCGCCCTGCGCGCGCGCTCCCGCCGCCCCACCGCCCGCGCTCCCGCCCCGCGCGCCGGCAGCTCCGCGCTCCGCCGGCCCCTCACCTTCCCCGGCGCCGCTGCCCCGCGCGGCCCGCCTGGCACCCGGGAGGGGACCGCTGTCCCTGCGCCCGGGACGAGCGCCTGGTCTGCGAGCCGGGCGGGCTGTGCGCGGGGCCCGAGCCGCCTGCCCGCCGCCGGAGCCGGGTCCCTGTCATGCGGAGAGTCCGGGTCCCTCTCTAGGTACGTGCACCTTCCCCCGCGGTCCTCCCGGCGCCCAGACCGGCTCACCCCCGCGGAGGTCTGCGAGGCTGGCGCCCCTGGGCAGCCGTGGGGACCTGGGCGTCCTGGGCTCCCGCACCCGCCGCGGGGCTCGGGGTCCGACCCTTCTCAGGGACACGACGTTGCTGCCAAGAAAGGGTGCGCTGACCGTATTGAGGTGCCTGGGGAATGAGGGGAATGGGGAAACCTGAGGTGCCCCCGAAAGTGGGGAGACCGGCGAGACGGTGGTGGGGAGCCTGAGGCAGTGCCGGTGGAAGACGCCCAGGACCCCAGCTCTGCGCCCGGGGCATGGGGTGCAGGCGCCCTGGGCATGGGGTGCAGGCGCCCGGGCGCCCGGCTCAGGGTGGAGGTCGGGGATGGAGGGCTCCCGGTGTGAGCCTGCCCCCGGCGCCAGGACTGAGCTCTCCCCCGCGTGTCTGGACCCCAGGGTGGCGGCGCGGGAGGAGGGCGAGGAGAATGCGTCGCTCTGATGCCCACCAGGGTCTGGAAAGGTGGGGGAGGGTGATGCACCTGAGGTCAGAGCGCCCCGAGTTTCCAGCGCTGGGAGGGGTCCGGGGAACTGTCACTGCCAGACCGCACCTCCTCTCTGTCCCTGGGGGTGAGGGGGGCAGGGAGCAGGGAGCGTGCCTCGTTTTATTATTATTATATATTTTATTGATCTCAGAGAGGAAGGGAGAGAGAGAGAGAGAAACACCAATGAGAGAGAGAATCAGGGATCGCCTGCCTCCTGCACGCCCCCTACTGGGGAGCGAGCCCGCCACCCGGGCCTGTGCCCCGACCGGGAGTCAAACCGGGACCTCCTGGCTCGTAGGTCACCGCTCACCCCCTGAGCCCCGGGCGGGCGGAGAGCGCCTCGTTTTAAAGGGGAGAGGGCGCTGTCCGAGGTTAGACCAGCGGGAGCCCTCGGTGCGGAGGGGGCAGCAGCCTTGCGGGTCCTGATGGAGGGAGGGCTCCCGGGGAGCAGGAGGGCAGCGGGAGAACCGAGAGGACCAGCTGATTGGAGGCGATGGGGGGGGGGGGGGAACAGGGGGAGATTGGCAGCTGGAGCTCTCCCTGGAGATCCCTGTGCGCCTGGGAGGCTGAGTGAGGATGATTGTCTTAGAAAACGGGGGCGGCTTTGCTTCCTGCTCCCCACTCCCAGCTCCCCGCTCCCCGCTCCCAGCCATGCAGATTTAGGGGAGGCCGCCTGGCCGTCGAGGGGGGGGGGGGAGCAGGCTGACGTTTAGGACCGACCCATCGTCACCCCCATTCCCAGAGAAATTGTACTTGGCCCTGTCTGTGGGGTTGGACATCTGGTGTGGGCATTCACCCCTGTGGTACCTGACACCCCCTCATTTCTTTCTCTTTCCCTCTGTCTCTCCCCTCCTGCTCCCACCCCAGTATTCCTGCTCATTGAGTTCCCCTCCTGCCCCCCTCCAGCCTTTTGGACCTGCCTCTGAGTTCGCCCCCGAACACCCACCCCCACCCCATTGCGTCTCCATGCCACTGGGTCTGCCCGCTGTCACAGGCAGGGAGTGTCGGCCGGGACCCTGAGGGACTGGCAGGGTGAGGCTGCTCTGGGGTTAGCTGGTCAGCAGCCAGGCACTGGGGTGGGGGTGGGGGGGGGCCTTCTGCAGGAATAAGTTGCAGGGGTGTGTCCCCCGGGGTAACAGCTGCCAGAGGAAACGCCTCCCCCTCCCCCACTTCCTCCGGCCCAGCCCTGGGGTCAGCCTCCCCAGGCAGCCCCCTTCCCTGCAGACCCTGCCAAGTCATGGCTGTCCCCCAGGACGGCCGCGTGTCCGTCTGTCCGGAAGCCTGCCGCTCCCCAACGTCTGAGAACCTGAGCACCCAGGCTGTTCGGGGAAGCCATGCTGTACTTCTCGTTGTCAAAAGCCCCCAACTGCTGTGGCTTCTCGCGTCCTCTGACAATCCAGCCCGAGGCTTTGCTTTGCACATTTTATCTCCAGCATAAGTACAGAGAAACAGCACGCTGGGGCGGGGGGGGGGAGGGGGGCACACACAGGGTCTGGCACAGGCTTCTGAGTCCTTGGACACAAACTGCAGAAATGCTCTCCTGCCTCCGTCCGATGCAAAGTACAGTGATCTCCAGCCGAAAAGACCCGCCCCTTTCCAGGGTGACTGGAGAGCCAGGGAGGCTGGGAAGAGGACAGCCTTTTTTAAAATTTATTTCAGAGGAAGGGAGAGGGGGAGAGAGAAACATCCATGATGACAGAGAATCATGGACCGGCTGCCTCCTGCACGCCCCACACCAGGGATCGAGCCCACCACCCGGGCCTGTGCCCTGACCGGGAATGAACCGAGACCTCCTGGTTCATAGGTCGATGCTCAACCCCTGAGTCACGCCAGCCGGGCAAGGAGGCAGCCTTTATATCCGGAGATGTCGGTACCTAAACTCACATCAAAATTCCTCTTTGAGCCGTGAAGTCCATCAACCTCCCCCCCCCCCTCAGCCCCCGATGACGGCCAGGCAGCCTTCCCTAAATGTGAGGTCACTCAATGGAAATATGCCCTCCCCCCTCCCCGAGATGCTAGCCAATGCCCACTGCTCCATGGAACCAGCCGCCTGTCTTATGCTTTGGTTTAATTCTCGGATTCTGGGCTCCCCCGTTGGTGTCAAGAGACAAAGGTAGCTGAGGAGGGTGACGCATACGCCGAACACGTGTTACATGCTCGGATCCAGCAGCCCACAGCCCCCCGGGGTGAAGAGTTTATAAGCCAGTGTTTCATTGTGCTGTCACTGTGTTCCCGGGGTGTGTGTGGGCATTCGCTGGGGGCGGGGGTGGGGGGCGGGGGTGGGGGGCGGGGGTGGGGGGGTAAAAGCTGTCTTGTTTTCATTCTGAAAAGCAGCGAGACATCTAAAAGCACTTCCCTGCTCTTCTCGCAGGAAGTGGTGGTGGGAGGGAGCTGTGGTGTTCACCATGGGTGCCCGGGGGCCATGGCAGGCCTGCCTTTCTTTTTTTAAAAAAATACCTTTTATTGATTTCAGAGAGGAAGGGAGAGGGGGAGAGAGAGAAACATCAATGATGGGAGAGGATCATGGATCGGCTGCCTCCTGCACGCCCCACACCAGGGATCGAGCCCACCACCCGGGCATGTGCCCTGACCGAGAATCGAACCCTGACCTCCTGGCTCATAGGTCGACGCTCAACCGCTGGGCCAGACCTGACTCTCCACCCGGGCTTCCCCGGCCCGGGGCCCTGCCGCGGACAGATCCTCCCGTGGTTACGTTCATCTGCCGAGCAGAACGCCTCGGGCGGGAGGAGATAGACAGCTTGTGTTTGTGGCCAGTCAGCCGGAAAAGAATACAGCTGAAGGCAGACAAGGAGGCAAGGGAATTGGGGGGCTGGGGCTGGGGGAGGAGGGACAGACAGGCCGGCAGCTCGTCATGTCACCGGTTCCCCAAAGGCGAGCCGAGAGGAGGGCGGGGCCCACGCGGCTGTCAGGTGAGCGAGCACCTCGCCGTGCCCGGGGGGAAGTCTGTGCAGCAGGGAGCCGGGGACACGGCTGTTCCTTTTCCTTTCTCTCCGCCTTCAAACTCGCATCCTCACGCAGCTCCTCACGCATTTCCCTGAACATGACAACCTCCCCACGGGCCCCCGGGGCCTGTGAGACGCGGGAGCCGAGCCTGAGCCCGGGACACGTGTGTCTTGAATGAATTCATGTCCAACAGCCGCATGTCCTCCCGCTCTGGTTTAGTGGCCACGGCTTTTGGGTCATAGTGCACTCGTCCCACGTTGGTTGGAAACCGGCCCTAAAAATAGTAGATGTTTTTATCCCCGGTTTTCTCGGGCTCTCTGGACAGACCATGTGCCACGGGCCCGGTGTGGACACCACTGCTCTTTATCTGTGCGTTACTTTTTAATATGTTTTTATTGATTTCAGAGAGGAAGGGAGAGAGAGAGAGAGAGAGACATCAATGAGGAGAGAGAATCATGGATCAGCTGCCTCCTGCGTGCCCCACCCTGGGGATCGAGCCCACAACCCCAGGCATGTGCCCTGCCTGGGAATTGAACCCTGACCTCCTGGTTCATAGGTCGTGAGCCACGCCGGCCGGGCTGCAGCGTAATTATTGCTAGCACCCATTTCACGCAGAAGTGTTCCTGTTTCGCTGACGCATTGGACGACAGTCACCCTAGCAACGGGGGCTCGAGGAGGTCGGAGGCAGGGGAGAGGCCGAGTGGGTGGCCGACGATTTCATTTCGCCCGTGGGCCTGTGTGAGGCTGCCGGGAGACGGAAGGAGAGGGAGGCTGTCCTCACGGGAGACCAGGAGGATCGCGCCCGCTGTGGGCCCAGGGGGTCCTGTGCTGTCCTTCACGGTGTCCGCGGGGCTGGGCATCGACTGGGCACGGCCTGTGGCCTCGCTTCCGGTTCGACGCTGAAGGAGGGCGAGCTGGGGGACAGTGAGGAAGGTCTGCAGGGACCCGTGATGACCTCGGGCTGTTAGTGACGGCGGCGGTGGCGAGACAGGCCTGGCGAGGGCCGGCCACACACGACTGCGCACGGAGAAGCCCGTCTCCGAGCGCCTGCCTGTCTGTGCCACGCGTCTCCGGGGTTCGGTGCCACGGCCTCGCCGCTGGGCCGGAGGTGGCCTCTTCCTCCTCCAGCACCTTGTCGGGAGGCCGCGGAGGAACAATGGCGCCCTTCTCCAGCGTCTCCTCTGTCCTTGTCCCCGAGGAGGACGTGGGGGAGGGGGCTGGGGCGGGAGGGGGCGGGCCCTTTGCAAACACAAAAGCAACACAGATGGACGCAAAGGGCACGGCGTGCCTCCCACGAGGAGGAGCCGGTTCTCAGGGACTGTTTCCTGGAACCCGTGCTTCTTCTGTGACCGTCAATCAGTGGGTCACCCTCAGCAATCTGCCCCCCCCCCATAAGTCAGCTGCTGATACTGGGTGAAAGGACAGAGATTACATGGGAAGTAGGCAAAAGGGTGTGCCAAGTGGGCAGTTCACAGGTAATACGGGCTGGAGCTTTGCAAAGGGCTGCGGGTGTGCAAGGGCTGGGGGTCTTCAAAGGCCTTTGGGCGTGCAAGGGCCGGGGGTGGGTCTTCAAAGGGCTGTGGGCGTGCAAGGGCCGGGGGTCTTCAAAGGGCTGCGGGCGTGCAAGGACCGGGGGTCTTCAAAGGGCTGTGGGCGTGCAAGGGCCGGGGGTGGGTCTTCAAAGGGCTGTGGGCGTGCAAGGGCCGGGGGTCTTCAAAGGGCTGTGGGCGTGCAAGGGCCGGGGGTCTTCAAAGGGCTGTGGGCGTGCAAGGGCCAGGGGTGGGTCTTCAAAGGGCTGTGGGCGTGCAAGGGCCGGGGGTCTTCAAAGGGCTGTGGGCGTGCAAGGGCCGGGGGTCTTCAAAGGGCTGTGGGCGTGCAAGGGCCGGGGGTCTTCAAAGGGCTGTGGGCGTGCAAGAGCCGGGGGGGGGGTCTTCAAAGGGCTGTGGGCGTGCAAGGGCCGGGGGTCTTCAAAGGGCTGTGGGCGTGCAAGGGCCGGGGGTCTTCAAAGGGCTGGCGGCTCTGGTTTGCGCAACAGGTTGCTCATCTTTCCATGATAACAGGCAGCTCCAGGGTGGGGAGGGGCCGCGTTCCCAGGTTAGAAAGCGCCGTCTTTAATCAAAAGAAGAGCTTCAGAGCTTGATTGACATCTCTTACAACTATAGCTGGTCCCCAACATTCTGTTTCTGCCCTGACACCCCCAGGAGGCCGCTCCCGTGCAGCCTCCAGGTCCCCACTTTGTGCTGCTCTGGACACCTGGCGTGGCCTCGGCCTCCGCTGCCCCCGCCCACCGCCTCGGGGGGTGACTCTCACCAGGCGCCCTGCCGCTCCCCGAGGTTCCGGGTCAACTACCCTGAGCAAGGACTTCAGGACACGGCCCCCCACCCGGGACCCCCGCACGGCAAGGCCCCACTTCCACTCCGCACGGTCATTGGCCGCGTGTCAGCCGCCTTGAAGCGGTCTGCGCCTCACCAGGTTCTCACCGGGTTCACGCTGTGGGCGAAGTGGAAGGAGTTGGGGGGACACCTGGGGACGCAGCTCTGAGAACACCATCAGGCCCCGCCACAGACAACACGGGAATATCACGCATGGCTCACGGAAGCGTTGGGTGTCAGGAGGGCCGAGAAAACACGCGACGGCTCCAATTTTCCAGAACAACTTGGAAAGTCATGTGTAAAATGGCGGCCAATGGAGCCGCCGCCCGACCGGGTCCACGAGCAGCAAGCTGCCTGCTGGCGGACAAGCGACCGCCCCGGGATGAGGCCGCCGGGGGCGGGAACAGCCAGCCGGAGCCGCCGCAGAAGCCCGGTGGTCCGAGGAGACACGACAGCAGAAGACACGGAAGCACACACAGCGGGGCTAGTGGAGGTGCCCCCCACCCACCAACGCCCTCGTCCTAATCCCGGGGCCTGGGAGCACCTGCCCCCCATTGAGGGGCCGGGAGTCCCCGGGGGGCTCCGTCTGGTTACGTTCGTCCTTGGAACCGGAGAACCGCCAGCCGGCCCGGCTCAGTGGGTGAGCTTCCCTCTATGAACCAGGAGGTCAGGGTTTGATTCCCAGTCAGGGCACAGGCCCGGGTGGTGGGCTCCATCCCCAGTGTGGGGCGTGCAGGAGGCAGCCGGTCCGTGATTCTCTCTCATCATGGATGTTGCTCTCTCTCTCCCTCTCCTTGCCTCTCTGAAATCAATACAAATATGTATTTTTTAAAATAGGAGTGGGGAACTTTTTCCTACCGAGGGCCATCTGGATATTTAGAACATCATTCTCAGGCCAAACAAAAGGACCCCCTTACAGATTAGCCCGAATGTTGGGCAAACACTTGGTTAACTCACCCTCCTGCCTCAGGGCCGGACCCAATGATTCGTGGCCGGACGTACCCACCCCTGGTCTGCGTGATAGCACCTGCGTTTCTGTGGGTTTGCACAGTTTTCACCCGCGTGCACACCCATCGTCCCCGTAAGCCACAGAGCAACCCCGTGGTGGCGGCAGGCCTGACACAGGCGTCCCGGTTTCACAAGTTAGGGCATACGTGAAAAGGTCAACTGTCTTATCCAAGGTCACGGCATGAGGCTTGTCCAAGGTCACGTGTGAGGCTTGTCCAAGGTCATGGTGTGAGGTTTGTCTAAGGTCACATGCGAGGTTTGTCCAAGGTCACGTGTGAGGTTTGTCCAAGGTCATGTGTGAGGCTGCGAGAGGCTGGCACGGAGGTGTCCTCACCCCACCTGCCCTCTGCCCAGGGTGTCACTCGAGTGGCCTCTGCAGCAAAACCCATGCCATCCTGGGGAGCAGGCGGGTGAGGTCTGCCCCCACCCCGTCCGTCACCCCCCCACCCTGTCCGTCACCCCCTCCCACCCTGTCCGTCCCCCCCTCGGGCCTGTTGGCGGCCATGGCCCCAGAGCCCGAGTCTGGCGGTTTCCTCTCAGCGCTCCTTGGCGCCGGCGCTGTGCGCGTGGAAACCTGCCCGTGATGACGTGGGAAGGTCAGGCCTGCTCCCCGGGCTCCCAGGACCTCCCCTCACAGCCGCCCTGGGACTGGGTCACAGTGGCCTTTGGCCCAATTAGGGTGGAAGTGACACGTGGTGTTTCTTTTTTAAGGGTTGCGTTTGGGTTTGGGTTTTTTTTAGATCCTCAAAGTGGGTTTCTTCACATTAAGATATTTTCCAGATGTCTTTTTTTTTTTTTGGCTCTGTCCCCACTGAGGGACGAAAGCAGCCACGGCCAGGAGAGGCCACCGGCACCCCAGCTCCCCGGCTGCCCGGCTCCCCCGGCTCACCTCTGTGAGCTGACAGCCGGCGGCCGGGCGCTGGAAGGCGGGGGTGCGGGCGCACGTGGTTTTCCGTGGAAGAGCTGGTCTCGCTTCTTCACGGTCTAACGCAGTGGTCAGCAAACTCATGAGTCAACAGAGCCAGATACCAACAGGACAACGATTGAAATTTCTTTTGAGAGCCGAATTTTTTAAACTTAAACTTCTTCTAACGCCACTTCTTCAATATAGACTCGCCCAGGCCGTGGTGTTTTGTGGAAGAGCCACACTCCAGGGGCCCAAGAGCCGCGTGTGGCTCGCGAGCCGCGGTTTGCCGACCACTGGTCTAACGGATCCACCCAGCCAGACCTGCACGTAGGCCCCACGTCCGGTGGAAAGGCCTGGCCCGCGTTGTCCCCTCTCCCTGAACCACGTGACGCCCTGTGCGGGCCCAGAGACCAGGCCTTCCGGGCGCATCGGCAGCCACTGCGATGGTTAAAAAATGTCTTTATTCATCTTTTGAGAGAGGGCAAGGAAGAGGGGTAGAGATAGAAGCATCGATGAGAGAGGAGCATCCTAGACCAGCTGCCTCCCGCACGCCCCCTACCGGGGAGGGAGCCCGCACCCCGGGCACGTGCCCCGACAGGGGATCGAACTGTGACCTCCCGGTTCACAGGTCCACGCTTCACCACGGAGCCACACTGGCCGGCTGCTCCCTGCCTTGTACAAAGACACCGTGACGATCTCTGAGACTGAGTACCTTCAGGCCCTCTGTTGGTTAGAGCTGGGAGGGGGCGACATTGTCTCGGGGGAGAGGTGACGTATCCAGGGGTCACCCTAAGCGTGCTCTCGCCGCCGACGGCAGATGCTCGCACTGGGACCATTGGCTTTGACTCCGGAAGCAACCGGAGCGTAACTGGGGTTCGGGCCCTGCCCTTCCTCGCTGCGAATAGTCATTGTGCACGGTGTCACCCAGGGGGCGGCCGGAGGGTGGGGGCGCAGTGACTGTCCGCGTCCAGCCACCTGTCCACGCCGCCGCCCCATCTCTCGTCGCCCGAATACCCCTGGTGGAGCAGCTGGAGCGCATCTGCCCCGGGGGGTGGAGGGGGCAGTGAAATATTTTTGGTGCCGGAAAAAAAAATCCCCTCCCTCCTCGGATCCAAACGCTTGAGTTCCTGTCATTCTCGAAAGCCGTGGCCTAGTTCACATTCCGAATTCTGTGCGTCCCACTCGCTCGCACGCCACCCCTACGGTCAGTGCTCTGCGCACGGTCAGCCCCAGGGGCTTGCGACGAGGTCTGAGAAACACGCAGCGTGAGTGACAGCCCCCAACAGTCAGGCGTTCGAGCAGCTGATGGTCGGCAGGGTGCTCACCGGATAGCCAACAGATCCCGCCATAGAAAACCAGCTCGTAAAAATGCCTGCTCAGCCCTGGCCGGCGTGGCTCAGTGGACAGAACGCCGGCCTGCGGACGGAAGGGTCCCAGGTTCGATTCCGGTCAAGGGCACAGGCCCGGGTTGCAGGCTCCATCCCCAGGAGGGGGCGTGCAGGAGGCAGCCGATCCGTGCCTCTCTCTTGTCATTGATGTTTCTGTCTCTCTCTCTCCCTCTCCCTTCCTTTCTGAAATCAGCGAAAATATATTTAAAAAGAAAAGAAAAAGCAAGTCTGGGGTCAGGGCCGAGGCGGCGGGTCCCTCCCTGAGCACGGCCCCGTGAGCCTGCGCCTCACACCATCCCGTGCTGCGCGCTGGTCTATAATAAGATGCCGGAATGCTGAGCGCCTCAAGTGCTGCTTTTTAAAGTGTTGTCATAACAACAGGAATGAAATGACGAATGCAACTCGAGCTGGAAAGGACAGCCTGGCTGTTCCCTCCCGGGGCCAGGGCTCCCGGCACCTCCCCGCCGAGCGAGGGCCGGCTCCGACACACGCGATCCGGTCCGTGTGCTAGCTGTGTTTTCTTTTCATTTTATTTTTTAAATATATTTTATTGATTTTTTACAGAGAGGAAGGGAGAGGGATGGAGCGTTAGAAACATCGATCAGCTGCCTCCTGCACACCTCCCACTGGGGATGTGCCCGCCACCCAGGTAATGCCTGCCAGTGGCCGGAATCGAATCTGGGACCCTTCAGTCCGCAGGCCGACGCTCTATCCACTGAGCCACACCGATCAGGGCTGTCTTTTCTTTTTTTAAATATTTTTTATCGATTTCAGAGAGAGAAACCTCAATGATGAGAATCATTCATCAGCTGCCTCCTGCACGCCCCCTACTGGGGATCGAGCCCACCACCCCGGCATGTGCCCTGACCGGGAATCGAACCCTGACCTCCTGGGTCATAGGTCGACGCTCAACCCCTGAGCCACGGCCGGGCTGAGCTGTATTTCCTGCTGGTTCGGAGGGCCAGGGATCAGTTAGCCGGCCGGAGGAAATAGGTATTCGTGCGATTCCGGAAGCTGTGTCGGAAAAGCGTTCAGATAATGTCCTCGCCTTCCTCCGCGGTGAGCTACACCACAAGGCTTTATTTACACGTCCCGATCCCGGGTTCTACCTGCCTCCGTGCCGTCCGCGAACACCGTGCCAGGCACACGTGCTGGGCGTGGGAACAAGCACGTCACATCCTCCCGGATTGCCAAAGGCGGCGCTCAGTTCCAATGGCGGCGATGAAAACACCTGAGCCTGGTGGCTCCCATGGAAGATGTCAGTGCCGAGCCGAGGCTGTTCGTTAGCAAAGAGGCAGCCATCACCGTTCGCCAGGCGTGGTCACCGTTAGACAGGCGTGATCGCCACGCCCGGGAGGAACAGGCTGCCGGCGGGCACGCCTGGGGGTCGGAGCGCCAGGCGGGCCGTTCCCTCCACACCCAGCCTTGTGTTTGAATCTGGCGATCAGACAGGGGGGCTGGTGGTGGGCGTGCGTCGCTCTCGGCAGCATCCGCCACGCTGTCTGTGCGGCCCACGCTCCCAGACACACTTCCCTTTGGATGCTCGTGGGCGTGGTGGGGTCTCACAGGCGTGCGTGCAGGCCACCTGGCAGGTCGGCTTACCGCGGGCAGCACCCACCTCCACGGAGGTGCAGGAGCCCGGGACAGCGGGAGCAGCTGGCCCCGGTTCCGTATGCAAGTGGGTCCATGTGCACGTTGTGCCAGGAGGCCAGGCGTGTTCTGACTTCACATTTTAAGCTGAGTCATGACAGCATCACTCAAACGCCTTGCGAAGTGTAAGCGAGTTTTAGGTCCTGAGTCCCCGCCCCTCCAGTCATCCCGAGGCCGTAGCTCCCCCTGCCTTTGTTTAACCGGGAATGGAAGGCGGTGGGTGTCAATCATCTGGAGGCTCCCTCGGGCCGTTTCTATCTCTCTCTTCCTTTCCCTTCCTTTCTGAAATCAATAAAAATATATTTAAATATATATGTATTTTTTATTGACTTCAGAGAGGAAGGGAGAGAGAGAAACATCCATGATGAGAATCATGGATCAGCTGTGTCCTGCACGCCCCCTACTGGGGATCGAGCCCACAACCCCGGGCCTGTGCCCTTGACTGGAATCGAACCCGGGACCCCTCAGTCCTCAGGCGGACGCTCTGTCCACTGAGCCACACCAGCCTCGCCTCCCCGGCTCCGTGGTCATTTCTCGGAGGGGGAATAAGAGAGCGCGGACGGTGATGGCAGTGATTCACGGCTGTCTCTCCTGCCCTGGGCGCCTGGCGTTGCCCTCGGAGCGCCCACCTGAGCGATGACGCCCGACGTTTCTCCCCAGGGCAAGTTCTGGCTGAAAGAGACCATCTCCTTGCCTTCGGGCACAGCCTGGCGGACCAGCTATCAGGGGCCTCACTCTACTGACGAGGAAAATTGGAGCCGAGCCGCTCCCGGGGACCTGGGTGACACCAAGGGTCTAAGACTGTGGTCGGCAAACGGTGGCTAGCGAGCCACCTGCGGCTCTTTGGCCCCTTGAGTGTGGCTCTTCCACAAAATACCACGGCCTGGGCGAGTCTATTTTGAAGAAGAGGCGTTAGAAGAAGTTTAAGTTTAAAAAATGTGGCTCTCCAAAGAAATTTCAATCGTTGTACTGTTGATATTTGGCTCTGTTGACTGATGAGTTTGCCGACCACTGGTCTAAGACGTTGGTACAGGGGCGGTGCCTGCACTGCGGGGGCTGGCGGCGTGGCTAGAGACAGGTACTCAGAAATAATCACACCACCAGCGAGGCCCTGGCTACGCCCTTCCCACCAGCAATGCCGTTCTGTAGTTCACGAGGCAAGACCCCGCCTCAGAAAATTCGGTAAGAGGCCGGCGCGGCTCTTCTTGGTTCTTCTCCGCCTCCTCGGGAGGAGGGAGGCCGTGTGGAGCGTTTCTCGAGATATTTCCACCCACTCCGTCGGCGTGGGCAGTGTGCGTGCATTCATCACCCGTGAGCGCAGCGTTGACCTCTGAGCGGCGATGAGCACGGCCTTGGGTTATTCTGAAGCGGTCCGTACGCAGTAGCCCGTGCCTTCCACAGACCTCTCTCTCTCTCTCTTTTAAAGATTAGTCGCCTGTCTGTAATAGGCACCTTGCAGCCGTGTAATAAGCAGACTCCTATTTTTAGGGTTCGCCCTCAATACTCACTGAGCCTGGCAGGCTATTTACATCTGGCCCGCGTGCCTCTTTCAGACGTCAGAATCATACTTCTGCTCCTGACCCAGAGGTGTGGGGGGGCGGGCGGGGGACGGGGCGCCTGGTTAGGAGAGGAGAGTGAGGGACACACGCGGGCTTGAAGGAACTCCTCAGCCAGAGAGCGCGGCGGGACACGCCTCTGGGGAAGCATCGGCGGGTTGGACCCTTCAGAGTCACCCTTTTGCAAAGCAAATGGTTCCACTAAAATCATTTCAAAAACAGACTTAGGCAAAGTTGTTAAAATTAAATCTTTTATTGCATGTATGTAGTCATAAACATAAAACACTTTTTTTAAAAATATATTTTATTGATTTTTTACAGAGAGGAAGGGAGAGGGATATAGAGTTAGAAACATCGATGAGAGAGAAACATCGACCAGCTGCCTCCTGCATACCCCCCACCGGGGATGTGCCCGCAACCAATATACATGCCCTTGACCGGAAGCGAACCCGGGACCCCTCAGTCCGCAGACCGACGCTCTATCCACTGAGCCAAACCGGTTTCGGCAAAACACTTCTTTTTAACGTCAGAAATACTCATTTTGTTACAATCTCCCTTATAGTGGTCCCCCCCCCCCCCTGCCAGTTTCATATCCATATTCATGAAGTAATCGTGACTGTCCTCAGGCGTAATCGCCGCTACAGAACGGTTAACGCTGTGACCACAGGAGCCTCCCGCTCAGGTGACAGTCCGCTCAGGCGACTGGCTCCTCTGTTCCTTGTCCACGTCTTGGTTCCTTGGCATTTCCTCTCGGAGGAGGAAGGACAGCTTTTTCTGGACACGGACACTGACTTCCATAGCGTGAGCGACGTCCAAGTCACGTGCCATTCAATGTAAGTGCAGTTTCCGTTTTAGACGGTTGTGCCACCATCACCCACGGTTTTAGAACATATGTATCAACCCCCCCCCCCCCGAAAAAAAAAATGTTCTCCCGTGCTCCTGGGCCTGCTCCCATCCTCGGCACCACTAACACTTGGAGTGGATGTAGGATATTTTTAAAAATATGTTTTTCTTGATTTGAGAGAGAGAGAGAGAGGAAGGGAGAGGGGGAGAGAGAAACATCAATGAGAGAGAGCCATGGATCGGCTGCTTCCTGCACGCCCCTTACTGGGGATCGAGCCCACCACCCGGGCCTGTGCCCTGACCGGGAATCGAACTTGTGACCTCTGGGTGTGCAGGATGTCGCTCAGGCACTGAGCCACACCGGCCAGGGCTGATTGTGGAATTTTTCATTTTTGCCTGCGTGTCACCCCAGCAACCTGCCAGCTGCCCGCTGGCCACTGCCTTATCGCGGACGGTTGGCCCCCGTCCAGCTGGTGGGGGCAGGGGCAGGAGGGGACTGGCTGGGGAACTTATACGCGTAGCCCATGGACAGACAATAGTGCGGAGCAGGCCTGGCGCGCGGGGCTGGGTGGAAGGGTGCAAAGGGAAGGAAAGTGGGGGGCATCTGTACACTGCCAGCAATAGAAAATAGCCCCAGCTGGTGTGGCTCAGTGGATAGAGCGCCGGCCCCGCGGTCTGAAGGGTTCCAGCCGGGTTCGATTCCGGTCAAGGGCACGTACCTCGGTTGCAGGCCCTGGTCAGGGTGTGTGCAGGAGGCAACCCATCGATGTCTCTCTCACATCGATGTCTCTCTCTGTCTCTCCCTCTCCCTCCCACTCTCTCTAAAAATCAAGGGGACAATATCCTCAGCTGAGGATTAACAAAAAATAATAAAAAATGAAAAATAAATTGACAGAAAAAGATGATGAGGGAGCGTGGCAGCTGGGGGCGGGCCGAGGAGGCTGGATGCCCTCACGGGACTCTCCCTCCTCCAGGGCTGGGTGCGGGCGTGGCGGGTTCTGTTTGCCCGTGGCCCCGGGACCCCGCTGTGCTCCCCACCCCAGCCCACTCCCTCCTCCCCTGGACCCGCCTTTGCACCTTCCTGCCTCTGTGAGGACTGCACTGGGCCGGGCCGGCGTCAGCCTGAGGGTAACGAGATCCCAGCCTGAGCCGGGCTCCCTCCAAATTCCTTCCTGGTCGATAAGGATCATCCCGAGACCAGAAAGACCAGTGGGCGCCAGACCGCTGCCCGGGACACTCCCCCTGGTCATCCATCCACACGGACATAATGGAAAGCCTCAGGGTGTTACCCCAACCCTTTTTAGGAATGCCCACAGAAATCAGGGGTCCCCACAGACATCAGGGGTCCCCACAGACATCAGGGGTCCCCACAGACATCAGGGGTCCCCACAGACCTTGCTTGTCCTCGGGGGTTTTCTGGCCTGTTGGGGGACAGAGGAAGAGGGGGTTGTTTCCCAGTGGGCCCTGTGTTTTACTCTCGTTCAGAGAGAGGCTTAGACTGAAGAGCAGATTTTAAAAGTTGGACTTGAGAAATGGCCACGGGTCATTTTAACGAGTTTTACAATGTCAGCCAATTCGGCATCGTTTCCCCTTTTCTTTTCTCAGCTGAGCCTCAGACTCACCTGGGGACCCCACAACCGGGTTGAATTCCCTGTCCATTCACCCAGAAGGCCTTCGAGTGGGGCCGGGCGTCAGGGCTGAAACGAGGTGACCCGCTGCAGGAGAGAGAAAACCGTTTTGGTTTAAAAATACATAGTTTCTAGCCCAGCCTGGGTGGCTCGGTGTCAGCCTATGAACCAGGAGGTCAGGGTTCGGTTCCCGGTGGTCCCGGCACGGGCCCGGGTTTCGGGCTCGGTCCCCAGTGTGGGGCGTGCAGGAGGCAGCGGATCCATGATTCTCTCTCCCTCTCCCTTCCTTTCTGAAGGAAATAAAAATACATATTATTTTTTAAAAAGCACAGATTCGGGGGGGGGGGGGGAGAAACAAACATTCCTGAGAATGTCCCAAACAGAAACCTCCCTCCCCCGCCCCGCGGAATGGGTCCCGCCGGATCAAAGCGCAGCAGCTGGGTGCCTGGGGGTGAGTCAGCGCCTGAACCTGCAAGAAGGCCTGGACCCAGGGCCTGTCTGCGCGGGGGAGGGGCTTGCGTCCCGGCTCTGGGGACCCCCTCCCTGTGCGGGGTGACCCCCCTCCCTGTGCGGGGCGGCCCCCTCCCTCCCCCCGTCTGCGGGGCAAACCCCCTCCCTGTGCGGGGCGACCCCCCTCCCTCTGCGGGGCGGCCCCCTCCCTCCCCCCGTCTGCGGGGCAAACCCCCTCCCTCTGCGGGGCGACACCCCTCCCTGTGCGGGGCGACCCCCCTCCCTGTGCGGGGCAAACCCCCTCCCTCTGCGGGGCAAACCCCCTCCCTGTGCGGGGCGACCTCCGGCCCGTGCAGAGCCCGGTGGCGGTGTCCCCCCCTCCGCGTCCCGCTGGGCTACCCGAGTGCGGCTTCCCCGGGGCGGGGCGGGGCGTTCCAGGGCACCCGGGATGCGATCCCCCGCCCCCCCGCCCCGCCCCTCTGCACGGAGCTCACCTGCTGGGCGCGAGTGGGTCCGGCCTCCTGGCCCCTGTGGCCGGCCCGGGGCGGCTGCGCCTGGCCATGGGGCGGGGTCCGCACTGGTGAGTCTGGACCGGAGGGAGCCCGGGGCTGAGCGGGGTGCCCCGGGCTGAGCGGGGTGCGCCTCTGGCTGCGGTTCCGCTCCCCTTTCTTCCCTCTTCCCCGGGTTCTTGTCTCCGCCTCGACTGTCCGCTTCCTTTGGGGGCGCTCCTGTCCCTTCCTCTGCTCCGTCACCACAGCGGCCGGCGCTATCTTCCAAATACACGTTAGCGGAGGCCGGGCCGGTGTGGCTCAGTGGTTGAGCGTCGACCCGTGAACCTAGAGGGAACCCGTTGGGTTCCCTGACGGGACACAGGCCCGGGTTGTGGGCGCGATCCCCAGTGGGGGGCGTGCCGGAGGCAGCCGATCAGATGATGATTCTCTATCATCATTGATGTTATTCTCTCCCCCTCTCCCTTCCTCTCGCTCTAAATATCAATAAAAACATTTTAAAAATGGGAGGAGGAGCCCAATGTAAGCTGGCTCCTCTCTGATGGCGCTGGGTGTCGGGCCTCCTGCTGGGGCGCAGCCCTGCCACCTCGGGCTGTGAAAGCGAGGCCGGACGGCCTGAGCGCGGGCGTGGCCTCGCTGTGTTTTTGCTGCTGTTGTTGAAAGTAGGTAAACATCACGAAGTTTTTGTGGGTTTTGTGTGTGTGCAATTTAAAATTTATTTTGAAAAATAAGCTTTAAAAACAAGAGAGACAGAAAACACCTGTGGTTGGCTGGGACTAGGAGTCCCTCCACGCGGGTACGTGGGGATGTTTGGGGTGATGGGACTGACTGCTTTTGCTGACACAGCCGACGGACTGGAAGTAAATAACTCAATTTAAAAACACACACATATTTTATTGATTTCAGAGAGGAAGGGAGAGGGGGAGAGAGACAGGAATATCAACGATGGGAGAGAATCATGGACCGGCTGCCTCCTGCCCACCCCACACCGGGGATCGAGCCTGCAACCCGGGCCTGTGCCCTCACCGGGAATCAAACCGAACCATGACCTCCTGGTTCTTAGGTCGATGCTCAACCACTGGGCCACACCAGCTGGGCATAACTCAATTTTTAAAAAAATGATTAAAAGGGTAAGAGCCAAAAATGCACCCAATGTGAAAACACACAGAGCTCCGGCTTTCTCTTGGGGAGAGTGAAAAGTCACTGTCGGGTCGAGAAAGGAGCCGTAAAGGAGGTCGATCTGAAGGCGTGGTTGAAGCTTGTTTAAAAAACAAGTCCCCGAGGAGACCCGGTGCCGAGGATGGTGCGGCCTTTGTTTCTGCTGCTGTCCCGGGAGGCCGGCCTCTGCGACTGCACCTGAGAGCCGCCCTCCGGCTCTGGGAGACCTGGGGAGGCGGGTCCCAGCCTGGCACCTGAGAGCCGCCCTCCGGCTCAGGGAGACCTGGGGAGGCGGGTCCCAGCCTGGCACCTGAGAGCCGCCCTCCGGCTCAGGGAGAACTGGGGAGGCGGGTCCCAGCCCGGCACCTGAGAGCCGCCCTCCGGCTCAGGGAGAACTGGGGAGGCGGGTCCCAGCCCGCAGGGCTCCTGACTCACCTGACCCCGTGGCACCTGCCTGGCGGCTGACAAGCGTAGGGTTGTCTGTCTGAACCTGCCCTGACAGCCGCACTCTCCCGCCTTCCAGGACTGCCGGCCAGACTCCCCGAGATCATGCTGGTGGGGACCCAGTCCTTCTCGCCCGGAGGGCCCAATGGCATCATTCGGAGCCAGTCCTTCGCGGGGTTCAGCGGCCTGCAGGAGCGGCGGTCCAGGCAAGTCCGCGGGGCTCCCCCGGGATGCGGCTGAGGAGGAGCTGAGCTTCGGTGCTGTGCAGAGCACCTGTGTGCACCGGCCTCGTCAGCGTGCATGCGAGCACACACGCACACACACGCACACATGCACGCACACGCACACATGCACGCACATGCAAACACACACGCAAGCACACACACAGGCACACATGCACATGGACACACGTCTGACTTTCATTTCTGCCTTGGAAAACAGTCAGCCACCCCAATGGAGCACTGTTAATTCTTTTCTTGTTAAAATATATATTTTTTAATTTATTTCAGAGAGGAAAGGAGAAAGAGAGAGAGAGAGAAATATCAATGGTGAAAATCATGAATCTGCTACCTCCTTCACGCCCCCCTCCTGGGGATCAAACCCGCAACCCAGGCCTGTGCCCTGACCGGGAATCGAACCGTGACCTCCTGGTTCATAGGTCGATGCTCAACCACTGAGCCACACCAGCCGGGCTGTGACGTTTCTTTTCTGTCATTCAGATTTTCTCCTGCAAAGGAGGTGGCTGGAGATATAGGAAAAGCTACGAATATATGGGGATAGCTCTCCCTACTCCCACCACCCCCCTATTTTTAGGTCTTTTGATAAATATCACCCAAGAGCCTCCCCATGTTTGAACCCGTGTGTCCTCTCCGAGCTACAGCAGATCCGCCTTTTCCCACGCACCTGTCATTACGGAGCATTTTGTGAAAATCTCCGGTTTTTTATGTCATCCCCAATGAGGTCAGATGTCCTCTTGTGAGTTTTTTTTCCCTTTTTTATTTACTTTGGGGAATACCTAGGTCATACATGTGCCTGTTTGCGGGTGGATATTTGCATGTTTTCGTACAAAACAAGAAAGGCTGGTCATTTATCCATTGCAACATCCTATGTTGTCCTTTTCTCACTCGTTTGATTTGCTACCTTTTTTTTTTCTTTTTTACCTTTTGACCCCCTTCACCTATTTAGCTCACCACCCACCGCCACCTCTGGCGACCACCAAGCTGTTCTCGTCTCTCTGGGGTTGGTGTGTGTGTGTTTAAATTACACGTGTAAGTTACATCATACAGCATTTGTCTTCCCCAGTCTGACTTCTCTCCCTCAGCATTATACTCTCTAGCTCTATTAATATTGTCCCAAAGGGCAAGATGTCACCCTTTTGTATGGTTGTATAATACTCCATTGTATGCATGCCCATCTCAGCGTCCCCATTCTCTCATTCACCTGTGGACGCTTGGGTTTTTTCCACATCGCGGTCTGTGAGGCTGCAGGGATCACAGGGGCGTGTAAATCACTGTGAGTTAGTGTTTTTGTTTCCTTTGGAGAAATACCCAGATGTGAAATTGCTGGATCCCGGCTGCCTCCCTGCCACTCACAGAGACATCGGGCTTTATGTTAAACCCAGACCGAACGTACGCCGTGAAAACAGAGCTTAAGGAAAACCCGTCAGTCCAGCCCTGTGTGCCGTGCCTTCACCCTACACAGGATTAGCCATTTGTCCTGCTTACGGCTCTTTATCACAAAGGCAGTCATTCACACCCTAGTCTAATTTGGTAGGCACTCACTCATGCCTGATGTTGCTAATGCACATGTTTTTTTTAGTCGGCGTATGTCCTTCTGCCTGTTTCTAATTTTCACTGGGAGCATGGGGCCTTGGTTCCCTGTGGGGTCCCGGTAACAGGGCACGTCTTCCCTCGGAGTGTGTGTCACCTGACTGCAGGAAGCCACTGCCCAGCAACGCTCCCAGATCTCAGCAGTTACATCTAATGCCGAGAAGCGCCCTGTAGGCCGGCTCAGCTGTGTCCTTCCACCTGGACTGTCCCTTCCCCCAAAGACACGGACACAAACACGAGATGATGGAGAGGCATTTCTCCCGTGGAATTCTTTTGGTCGCCGGAGCCACAATTTCTGCTCTTCCTTCTTTCACAGGTGTAACTCCTTCATTGAAAATGCTTCCGCTCTCAAGAAGCCTCAGGCCAAACTGAAGAAGATGCACAACTTGGGGCACAAGAACAGCAGCCCCCCCAAGGAGCCGCAGCCCGCCCGGGTGGAGGAGGTGTACCGGGCCCTGAAGGGCGGACTCGAGTAAGAGCGTCCACCTCACCGGAGCCGACCCTGTCTCCTTCCTAACGTGCTGGGGGCGGGGCCGCAGGAAAAACGAGTCTTGCGAGATCATTTTTAAATGTCCGTTTCTGTAGTAGATACTTTATTCTTTCTTTTTTTTAAAACAAAATACATTTTTACTGACTGCAGAGAGGAAAGGAGAGGGAGAGAGAGATAGAAACATCAGTGATGAGAGACAATCATGGACCGGCTGCCTCCTGCACGCCCCACACTGGGGATCGAGCCCGCCACTCGGGCATGTGCCCTGACTGGGAATTGAACCCTGACCTCCAGGTTCATAGGTCGATGCTCAACCCCTGAGCCACGCCGGCCCGGGCGTAGATGTTTTATTCTTGCACCATCACCGAGGAAGCCTTAGATTAATCCCAAAGATGGGACATTTGTTGGGATTCGAGGTGATGCCCTGACAGTGAGGACGATGAAGTAGCCACGTGTGTAACTGACCCCGAGGAGTACTGGCTTCCGTGTAGCCGTGTGCACAGGCCGGTCTGTTTCAGCGCTTGCTAAAGACGGTTCTGGGACATCCCCCACCCCAGTCATGCTGTGTGGAGCCAGACAGCGCTGTGGGCCCAGACCCCAGCGATCCCCACTTGCTGTCCCCTCCCCCCCCCGCCCCGCTGGTTTTTCTGTTCGGCGCTCAGCCTCGTGGGGTCTCCTTTTGACCACCTGGACCGTCTCGGAGGCAGTGCTAGAGCTTAAGCATGTTGAGAGATTGGGAAGCTGCAGCCCCTCGTCCCCCCCCGCGCTGCCCCGGAGCGAGGCTCAGGCCCCCCCCTCGGCGGGAGGCCAGCAGCGCGTTCACAGTGGCGCCTCCTGCTTTGTTCGCAGCAAGTACCTGGAGGTCCACCAGACGGAGCTGGACAAGCTGACGGCGCAGCTGAAGGACATGAGGAGGAATTCGCGCCTGGTACGTGCCCGCGCCCCCGGGCTAACTCCGTGGGGTTGTTGGTTGGTTTGTTGGTGTGGGTTTTTGCAGGTTTGTTTTTGTTTTTTGTTTTTGGGGGGGTGGTTGGCTAAGTGTCTTCTCCTACTGGATGGAGGTGGATACAAAGAAGAACCTTCCAGAAAAGCAGACCCACCCTGGCCAGTTTGGCTCAGTGGTTAGAGTGTCAGCCTGCAGACTGAAGGGCCACGGGTTCGATTCTGGTTAAGGGCATGTACCTCGGTTGCAGGTTCGGGTCGGGACACGTGCGGGAGGCAATCAGTGGATATCTCTCTCTCTGTCTCTGTCTCTCTCTCTCTCTCTCTCTGTCTCGCCCCCTCCCTTCCACTCTCTCTAAAAACAATCCATGGAAAAATGCCCTCGGGTGAGGGTTAACAAAAAACGCAAAAGCACTCTTACTGGTATTTAAAATAGCCAGATTTTTACTCTTTTAAAGCAAATGTCAGAAAACCCCACAGACCTCTACGGCTGGTCCTGGTTTCACTGGCCGTGCAGGCACGCAGCCCACGTCCCTCTGTTAACGTCGGTGGCAGTTTTTGCAGAAGACACGTTTTAATTGTTTTTATTTTTTATTTCAGGGTGTGCTGTACGACCTGGACAAGGTACGTGACCGTTCTGCGTTGCGGGGGCGGGGGCGGGGGGGGGGGGGGACGACATAAGCCCGAGGTCCCCTCGGAGGGACAGAGAGCCGGTGATCCTTCTGAGCCCCGTAAACCCGTGCCTTTACCTGAGTGTGATGAGTCAGGACCTCGAGCTCCAGACCCAGGGATACTTCCCCAGAAACGGCCCTGGCCGTCGGCGTCTCCGCGCTGAGGCGGTTAAGAAGTTCCCAGGCGTGGGGAGGCCCTGCCCCGTCTTCTGTAGAAATCGCAGCCGCCACCGTTCACCAAACCGGAGAGGCCTTTGGCTGGAAAATGCACCGATACGTTACGCTCCACCAAGAAAAATCAGCGATTCCGGTGAAGCTGTGGCACGGTCTCCTGCTCCCCGAGAGTCGGTTTTCCGTCCCGGTGGCAGGACGCCCCGAAGCCCGTTTTCAATGCCGGTCGTTTCAGCTCTCCGTGCCGCTCTCTCCACGCCTGTGTGCGCGGCGCCCTCCGCGCCGAGGCACGGTGGAACCTGCTCGCGGACACGTGAAGGGGTGCCGAGAGGCAGCACGTGCCATACGGACATCCCTCACCCCCGCCCGCCCCCCGCCGGGACCCTCTCTGACACGCTCGGGCGTAGCGATTGGACGACGCGCCTCCCGTTCAGAGACAGAGTGTGGAGCGAAGGACGTTCCTCTCCGAGCTGATAGCACGTGCTCCGTTGTTGGGGGGACCCGGGTGTACTCCAAGGGGATGCCGTCCCCACGGAAACCCAGTGAGTCCATTGATGGCCTCCCGGGTGCGAATCACACCGTCCCGTGGCCGGCAGCCCCCTTTGCAGCGTGTTCACCCAGTGCAGACGGAAGTGCCCTAGATTCAGGCTGGGGGCGAAGGTAGCAGCAGAGACAGGAGGGGGGGGCACGCCGAAGGCCTCCTAAGGACGAGAGGAGAGAGGTGGCCGGTCGCAGGCCGAGACCGTCTGCGCGGTGATGACGGTCCTCGCTCACACGTCTCCCTTTCCTTCCAGCAAATTAAAACGATCGAACGGTACATGCGGCGCCTGGAGTTTCACATCAGCAAGGTAACTGCCCCTTCCTCCACCCCCCCCACCACCGCCTTTGCCTGGTTTTCGGTCCCTGGTCAGCCCACCTTCGGCCTGAGCTTGGCAGGTAGTTCAGGGAGGATTACTTGATTATTATTATTATTATCATTATTGATTTCAGAGAGGAAGGGAGAGGGAGAGAGAGACACACATCCATGATGGGGGAGAATCATGGATCGGCTGCCTCCTGCCTGCCCCCTACTGGGGACGGAGCCCGCAACCCGGGCATGTGCCCCTGACCGGGAATAGAACCGTGACCTCCTGGCTCCTAGGTCAACGCTCAACCCCTGAGCCCCGCCGGCCCCCAGAATCCTTCCCTTTCACGGCCTTGTGATGGGCTCACCCGTGGCTGCCACGCCTCTGCAGCTCCCACTGGTGACCCCGCGACCCGGGCAGGTCTGAGTCGCTCCCCTCTCTGCTACGCCCGCTGGAAGGTGCTGGTGGGGCCGGCAGGCACCGACAGGTTACTCTGTTTGGTTTGAAAACAAGAAGGCGGCTCCGGACGATGAGGCAGGCGGCTTCCCCGTCGTCCGTCCCCGTGGGTCCCGCGGTCTCAGGCGGGGAGTGCTGTCTGTGCAGGTCCCTGCAGGCCGCCGGCAGGCCGGTCACGGGGCGAGGCCGCTAATCCGCTTACTCGCCGCGGCACCGCCGTGGCTCACAGACGCACGCAGCCTCCTTCGTCCCGGAGCGGGACTCGCCCGGCTCAGAGGGGCTGGCACGGGACGAAAACAGAGAACGGCTGCTCTCTGGATGCCAAGGAGCAGGCCGCCCGCTCGGGCTGACGCAGGGCCCGGCGCCCGGGTCACGGTCATGGAGACGCCGGTGGGGACGAGGGTCAAGGGGCATCTCCGGAGACCCCCGGGGGACACGCCCGGCGGCCGGGATGGAGGCGCCGTGCGCGTGTTCCTGCATGTTGATGGCACCCCTCCCGCGTCAGAACGCTCGGCGCCGATCATGTGGAAGTTCGGATTCCTGCCCCAGCCCTGCCCTAGTGAACCCGCATCTGGGAACCCCTGGCCGGGGCCTGGCGTCCGCACTGACCCAGCTCACCAGGTGTCCCCGCTTAGCTCTCCGTGTGGCCACCACCTCCACGCCAGCCCCCAGCCAGAGATGTCGGCACAGGCGGGCCACCCCTCCAGGCCTAGACTCCCCTCTCTCTTTTTTGTTTTAACCCCCACCCGAGGGGGTTTTCCATTGATTCCAAAGAGAAAAGAAAGAGAGACAGAGAGAGAGAGAGAAACATTGATGTGAGAGAGAAACACCTACCGGCTGCCTCCTGTAGGCGCCCCAACTAGGGATCGAACCACAGCCTGGGCGTGTGCCCTGACCGGGGATCGAGCCACAGACTTTTGATGCATAGGACGGCGCTCCAACTCACGGAGCCACGCCCCCGGGCCGGCCCCCCAATCACGACGCACCCACCGGCCCCCAGAGCGAGAGGCGGCTGCCCCCCCCGCATGGCGCGGCTCCTCTTGGCGAAGGGGCCGTTGGCCTGAGAGAGCCGGCGCCTCTCACCACGAGGCTCCTGGGCGGCGGCTCCGTCGTGTGGAGCCACGAACTCCCCAACGCCCTTTGCCGTAGGGGCCTCGCGCTCCCCTTCCCCCATAAGCGCAGCCTGGGAGGTGACTGTCACCTGCGACCCCGCTCAGCGTGAACTGACGATGGCGCCTGCAGGTCCTCACCTCGCCCGGCCAAGGGGCTCAGGGGCTGAGCGTCAGCCTGGGAACCAGGAGGTCAGGGTTCGATTCCCGGCCAGGGCACGTGCCCGGATTGCCGGCTTGATCCCCAGTGTGGGGCGTGCAGGAGGCAGCCCATCCATGCTTCTCTCTCATCATTGATGTTTCTCTCTCCCTCTCCCTCTCCCTTCTTCTCTGAAATCAATAATATATATATACACACACACACACACATTTTATTTTATTTTTTATTTATTTATTTTAATTTCTTTATTGATTAAGGTATCACATATTTGTCCTCATCCCCTCATTCCCATCCCACACCCCTCCCCACACATGCCCCCACCCCCCTGTTGTCCTTAACCGCTGGTTAGGCTCATATGCTTGCACACAAGTCCTTTGGTTGATCTCTCCCCTTTACCCCCACCCTCCCCTATCCTCCCTCTGAGGCCCGACAGTCCGATCGATGCCTCCTTGTTTCTGGGTCTGTTCTTGTTCATCAGTCTATGTTGTTCATTATTTCCCCTATATACATTTTTTTTAAAAAACAACAAAGTCTTCACCTCGGAGGCAAGCTTATAACCACCCCTACTTCCTGTGTGCACAGGAGGCACCAGCCTTCATTGCCCCATACCTGTCGCATGTACAGGGGACCACACCTGTGGCGTGTACAGGGGACCACACCTGTGGTGTGTACAGGGGACCACACCTGTGGCGTGTACAGGGGACCACGCCTGTGGCGTGTACAGGGGACCACACCTGTGGCGTGTACAGGGGACCACGCCTGTGGCGTGTACAGGGGACCACGCCTGTGGCGTGTACAGGGGACCACGCCTGTGGCGTGTACAGGGGACCACACCTGTGGCGTGTACAGGGGACCACGCCTGTGGCGTGTACAGGGGACCACGCCTGTGGCGTGTACAGGGGACCACACCTGTGGCGTGTACAGGGGACCACGCCTGTGGCGTGTACAGGGGACCACGCCTGTCTCCCAGGGGCCACCTGCGTTCCATTCCCTCCCACCTCTGCGCTTGGGAAAGCGGCTCAGAGTGCAGTCGGTCTTGAGGGGAAAGGGGTCCTGGCAGCGAAGGCCGCGTGCCCGCCTCCCTCTGAGAGGGTGCCCTTCTCCCTGAGCCCCCGCTGAGCTCGGGACCTGCGGGTCCGAGCCCCGGGCTCCGCGCCGTCAGGACTCAGCGCCCGGCCTTCCCGCTTGGTCCACAGGTGGACGAGCTCTACGAGGCTTACTGCATCCAGAGGCGCCTGCAGGACGGCGCCAGCAAGATGAAGCAGGCCTTCGCCTCGTCCCCCCACAGCAAGGCCGCCCGGGAGAGCCTGGCCGAGGTGCACCGGAGCCACAAGGAGTACACGGAGGTGGGTGCCCCCGCCGGCCGCCCGCGGGCACCGCCCAGGACTCCGCGGCGCCTGCGCCAGCCTCACTCTGCTCTTCGCACACGAGTCTCACTCTTCGTCTCTCTTGCTTTTTTAAAGAAAAGTACATTTTTATTCGTTTCAGAGAGGAAGGAGAGGGAGAGAGCTAGAACATCAATGATGAGAGGGCATCATGGAGCGGCTGCCTCCTGCACGCCCCACACTGGGGATCGAGCCCGCAACCCGGGCCTGTGCCCGGAGTTGAACCCTGACCTCCTGGTTCAGAGGTTGATGCTCAGCCCCTGAGCCCCGCCGGCCGGGCTGCGTGCCCCGATTTTCCCCTTTACGTGCACCTCCAACGTCTCCGGTGTGCGGACCCCCCGAGTGTTACCCCGGGAGCCGAGCAGGCCGTGGTGGAGATCACCCCGCAGCCGGGTGTGGCGAGCCCGCCTGCCTGCCTGCCGCGGGCGGTTAGCAGTGCCCCTCCGGTCCCCGCAGGAGACAAAGAGGCCGCCGCCCTGGTTTCTGCCGTCCCCTGGGCCGAGCACGTGACGCAGGGAGGGCTGAGCCTCGGGGTCACCGGATACCGTGTCTGATGAAATGGCTGAATTATTAAGGCAGCGCTCTCCCGTCCCCTGAGGCCTCGCTCAGGGGTCAGGTTTCCCGGGCGACGTCATCGCCCCGGGAGGGTCTGAGGGACACTCCCCACAGGGCCATCTGCCTCGGCCTTGGACAAGGACGGGGACCTCTTGGGTGACACGCAGGGCCACTTTGTGGGTGTTGTTTTTGTTTTTGAAGATATTTTTATTGATTTCAGAGAGGAAGGGAGAGGGGGAGAGAGAGAGAAACATCAGTGATGAGAGAGAATCATGGATCTGCTGCCTCCTGCACGCCCCACACTGGGGATCAAGCCCACAACCCGGGCCTGTGCCCTGACCTCCTGGTTCAGAGGTCCATGCTCAACCACTGAGCCACACCGGCCACGCTCACACGGATTTCTTAATGGTAACCTCTGTAACATGCGTGTCCCCCACATAAGCGCATACACACCGTGACCCCAGCTCAGAAAGGTCAGTCATGCTGGAGAGTCACCCAGTATCCCGCGTGTTTTCACATTCCCCCCTAGTTGGCCCCGAAGTGTCTTGTTTTAGCTTCTTTGTCTTTAAAGTCAGGATACAACCCAGTTCACCGAACACCTTCCATCCGGTTGTCTCTTCCGTCTACATTCCCCCATGATACTGCCCTTTTGTAGAATCCAGGCCGGTTCTTATAGAATACCCTGCCCTCGAGCCCTGGCTGGTTCGGCTCAGTGGATAGAGCGTCAGCCCACGGACTGAAGGGTCCCGGGTTCCGTTCCAGTCAAGGGCACGTGCCTGGGTTACAGGCTTGGTCCCGGCACCGGCTGGGGCACGCGCGGGAGGCAACCCATCGATGTGTCTCTCTCACGTCGATGTTTCTCTCTCCTTTCCACTCTCCCTAAAAAATCCATGGAAACGCATCCTCTCTATAAAAATAAAAAAGCATGCCCGCATTCTGATCGCTGGTTTAGGACGTAATCTAACTTGTTCTGTGCTCGCAATGCCCCGGACGCGGAGGCTCGCCGGGCCTGGGTGGGGCGTTCTGTGAAGATCCCTCCCCGGCGGCGGCGGTGGCTCAGTGGGGACGGGTCGGTGCGCCGTGGGTCTGGGCCGACCGGAAGCTGCCGAGCCCTGACCGGCGCCGCCCCCGTCCCCTGTCCCCTGTCCCCTCACAGAACATGTGCACCATCGAGGTGGAGCTGGAGAGCCTGCTGGGCGAGTTCTGCATCCGGATGAAAGGTACTCGCGGCCACACTGTCCCTGTGTCTCTGCTCTGCCCTCCCGCGCCTGCTCAGCGAAACCGAATCCCAGCCCCGGCCGGTGTGGCTCAGTGGGCAGAGCGTGGGCCTGTGCACCGAAGGGTCCCGGGTTCGATTCCGGTCAAGGGCACGTACCTGGGTGGCAGGCTCCTCCCTGGCCCGGGCCCTGGTCGGGGCCATGCAGGCGGCAGCCAATTCATGTGTCTCTCACATCGCTGTTTCTCTCCGTCTCTCCCTCTCCCTCCCCCTCCCCCTAAAAGTCAATGGGAAAGTGTCCTCGGGTGAGGAGCAACAACAACGAAGAGCCTGAATCCCAGGGCCCTGGCTGCCCAGGACGGCCTGAGGCAGCTCCGGGGAGGGGGCCTGGGAGCGGGTGCCAGCCGAGGGACCCGCCGCCAGGTGGGAGAGGGTGGTGCTGGGCCAGCCTTCCCTCCCCTGGGGACCTGGCCACCCTGCTCAGCAGCATCCCCGGCCGCCGTGGCTACCTGACCGGGACGGAGACCTTTCTGTGGCTCCCACACCTGCCCCTCCCCGCTGTCCCCTCTGTCCCCTCTCCTTGGCTTCTCTCGGGGGGGGTCTCCTTTTTCATCATAGACTCATCGACGTGCACTTCCCTCATCTCACACAACCCCAAAGCGCATCTGGGCAGGCTTCCTGGGGACACCCCACCCCGGGAAACGGTCCCCCCTCGATAAGGGAGCCCTCCTCCCGCTGCCAGGAAACCCCCAGCGTTGCCACGCGCGACCTGCTTATCTGTTGTTCATTCTGGGAAAAAGAGCCGCCCCAGCACACACCGACACGAACTGGGGGCCTTTCGTCACACGGCGGACCTGGCCACCCCTTCCTCCCGCCACACCCACCACTTCCCTTTCCCCACGCCAGCACAGACGGCTTGCCGAGGGGGCGAGGGGGGAGCAGATGAAGACGACGGGTAAAGAACCAGTTTGGCTCCGTGGATAGAGCGGCGGCCTGCGGACTGCGGGGTCCCGGGTTCGATTCTGGCCAAGGGCATGGACCTCAGTGGCAGGTCCCCGGCCCTGGTCGGGGTTCGTGCAGGAGGCAGCCAGTCGATGTGTGTCCCTCACATCGATGTTTCTCTCTGCCTCTCCCTCCCTCCCTTCCGCTCTCTCTCAAAATCTCTGGGGAAGTAACCCCAAAGAGAGAACTCACTGCTGTTGGCCCAGCGCTGGGCTGTGTGCGTCTGGAGGGCGGCCCTCGGCCCCGAGTCCCCACACCTCCCGGAGGAGATGGTGGGTGAGCCAGTGCCGTCCATTGGTGCAATGGTGACCGGCTGGCCCAGCCGCGTGGGCTCAGATCGCTGGAGGCCTGGGGGGTCGGAAGGGGTGCCACTCACCGGCCTGGGAGGAGGCCGGCTCCCCAGTGTCACCTCTGGGCAGGTGAGCAGCCCAGGACAGCGCCCACCCCACAGGGCGGGGCTTGCTCAGACAGGACAGGGAGTGTGTCCTTGATGCCTGCTTCCCCCTGGCCGTCTCCCGTGGCAGCCCTAGCACGCCGGCGGCTGCTGCCACCTATTGGCGGGTCGTGGCCACGGCGGGTGCTTTGTTAGGCCTCCCTTAGCCTTGGCCATGCCTGTTGGTGTGCCCCGTCTCATAATTTTTTTTTTTGGGGGGGGGGGGGAAAGGAAGGGAGAGGGAGAGAGAGAAATGCCAATGATGAGCCCTAGCTGGTGTGGCTCAGTGGATAGAGCGTCGGCCTGCGGAATGAAGGGTCCTGGGTTCGATTCCGGTCAAGGGCACGTGCCCGGGTTGCAGGCTCAGTCCCCAGTAGGGGGTGTGCAGGAGGCAGCCAATCAATGATTCTCTCTCATCATTGATGTTTCTATCTCTCCCTCTCCCTTCCTCTCTGAAATCAATAAAAATATATTTTAAAAAAGAAAAACATCAATGATGAGAGAGAACCATGGATCAGCTGCCTCCTGCATGCCCCCTACTGGGAATCGAGCCTGCAACCCAGGGACGTGTCCTTGACCGGGAATCGAACCCACGCCCCTTCGGTGCATGGGCCAGCACTCTAACCACTGAGCTCACCGCCCAGGACACCATACCAAAACGTTTAGAGTCATACAGAAACGCCACCCCAGTAGCTCCCCCCACAGAGGGCCCCAAGTATTACCACACGAGTTCCCCAAAGTCCAGCCCTTCGCGTGCGTGTGTCACGGGGCGGCGTGCGGGCCGTGCAGCGGGAAATGTGTCTGCGCCTCACGTCCGACTGCTTGCCCTTCGCAGGTCTGGCCGGCTTCGCGCGCCTCTGCCCCGGGGACCAGTACGAGGTGAGTGCTGTGTGGGGCCGGCGTCGGGATGGAGGGAGGCGTGAGGGGCCCGGTCTTCATTACTCCGCTTCGTACATTCTCTGGTTCCTCTTTACATTCGTTATTTGCGGGGGATGAAGCCAGCAGGAGCGTTTGGAGAGGAACACAAGCCCTTCTGTAACTGTTATCTGGACGCCCTGAGGTTAGCAGGATGCCCCGTTGGCTGAGCCGTTACTGTTACTGTCGCCGTCGTTGTTACTGTCTCGCTGAGCTCTCGGGAGGGGTGTGCAGACACCATGATCCTTCGCCCTCCATTCTCCTAAGTCCCTGTCGACACAGGAACGTGCACATAGAAACGTTTGTGAGAGTTTATTGAGCCAACGCGGGACCTCATGGTTGAGATGATGCTCTGGAGAGTGGCCGATCTGCAGCTTATTTTACATGTTTGTATTGATTTCAGAGAGGAAGGGAGAGGGAGAGGGAGAGAGAGAATCATCAGCGATGAGAGCATCATGGATCGGCTGCCTCCTGCACGCCCCACACTGGGGATGGAGCCCGAAACCCAGGCCTGTGCCCTGACCGGGAATCGAACCCTGACCTCCTGGTTCATAGGTCGATGCTCAACCGCTGAGCCACGCCAGCTGGGCGAGGGGCATCTTATTTCTTGCTCTGACCGCTGAGTAGGTTTCAGCGGATGCCCATTGTCTCTGTGAGGGGCTGGGCCTGGGGGTTGGTCGTGGCTGTCCCGTTGGAGTGGGACGGGCCCGAAGCAGCCGGCCATGTGAGCAGGCGGGCAGGGGCGACGCTCTTTCCTGAAGAAAGCTCCCACCCTGGGCCTTCCAGACAAGAACCCCCTCCCAGGGTCTCCCCACTCGGCGTCGGCGCCACGCTCGGGGCCCAGGCGTGTGGGGGAGAGGACGGCGGAGGAGGAGGCGGTGCTTGGTCTGGAGGCAGGTGAGGACGCGTGCCCGTTGGTGTCTCCCAGATTTTCATGAAGTACGGCCGGCAGCGGTGGAAGCTGAAAGGCAAAATCGAAGTCAACGGCAGGCAGAGCTGGGACGGAGAGGAAACGGTGTTCCTGCCCCTGATCGCCGGACTCATCTCCATCAAGGTACCGTGTTCCCGGCCGCTGCAGTCTCCTGGTGCCACGCCGGGGGAGCCTCGGCCCCAGGCTCCTCCTGCTGCCCAGTCCCTGGCAACCTCAGCTCCGACGTCAGCTGTGACTCAGAAGGCAATGACCGCAGTGTCCTGCCTGTCTGTCCAGCGCCTTCCCCTCGCTCTCTTCCCAGGTCACAGAGGTCAAAGGGCTGGCCACCCACCTCCTGGTGGGCAGCGTGACCTGCGAGACCAAAGAGCTGTTTGCAGCCCGACCTCAGGTGCTGGCCGTTGACATCAACGACCTTGGCACCATCAAGCTGAACCTGGAAATCGCGTGGTAGTAAGTGGCCCTTTCGGGTTCCTCAGTGGACACAGGCGGGACAGGCTGTGCTGACCACGGGCGGGGGGCCCTCAGGTGCCCTCAGAACCACCGGGAGCTTCTTCCGGAAGCCACGCGTGGGCCCCTCCAGACTCTGTGCCTCCCGAGAGAGAGGCATATCTAGGTGTGCAGGTGAACTGAGGTGTGCAGGTAGATTGAGGTGTGGTACGTGTGCAGGTAGATTGAGGTGTGCGGGTAGATTGAGGTGTGCGGGTCGGTGGTACGTGTGCGGGTAGATTGAGGTGTGCGGGTCGGTGGTACGTGTGCAGGTAGATTGAGGTGTGCAGGTCGGTGGTACATGTGCAGGTCGGTGGTACGTGTGCGGGTAGATTGAGGTGTGCGGGTCGGTGGTACGTGTGCGGGTCGGTGGTACGTGTGCGGGTCAGTGGTACGTGTGCAGGTGAACTGTACTTAAAGCCGTGATGATGACTGCTCGTCCCTCGAGTGGTTCTCACACTCAGCTTCCTCTCATCTTGGCTGATCTTCTGACAAACACGGAACCCCGCCCGGCCCGCTGGTTAGAATTTCCTTGAGTGAAATCAGGGGCCTGACAGCTCACCTTCCGGGACCTGCTGTTTTCCAGCCCCTTCGACGTGGAGGACGCGACCCCGTCCGCCGGCACGGGGAGCAAGGCGGCCGCCCTGCAGCGGAGGATGTCCATTTACAGCCAGGGCACCCCCGAGACGCCCACCTTCAAAGACCACGCCTTCTTCGTAAGTTCAGCGCGATTCTGGGGTGGAGCCCGGGGTGGAGACGGAAGCCCGGGGCCGTGCTGGCCTCGTCGGACACCCTGCGTTAGGGCCTGTCGTCCTTCCTAGCGAAGCGGCTCTGAAGCTCAGCCCCACTCACCCAGCCACACCCCAGCCGCCTCTGGGTACGCACAGGTGGGGCCCCTCTGCCTTCCTGCCCCTCCCCCGCGCTCCCTGCTGCTCTGTTAATAACACGGATTCCTCCCGAACCTTCGCAGCATTTTTTGTTGTTCTGTTAATCCTCAACAGAGGATATTCTTCCATTGATTTTTAGGGAGAGTGGAAGAGAGAGAGAGACTTCGATTGGTTGCCTCCTGCAAGCGGCCGGACCAGGGCTGGGGCCGGGGAGGAGCCTGCAAACGAGGTGCATGCCCTTGACGGGAATCGAACCCGGGACCCTCCGGTCCGCAGGCCGACGCTCTGTCCGCTGCGCCACACGCCACACCAGCACTTTGCAGCCACGTGTGTTCTAACCTGAATCGCTTGCTGAGGCGCTGACCCTAACCTTTCCCCTGCTCTCCCTGCCCGTCTCTCGCTCCGGAAGCGATGGCTGCAGCCCTCCCCGGACAAGCCGCGGCGGCTGTCCGCCCTGAGCGCCTTGCAGGACACGCTGCTGGCCAAGCTGCACCGCAGCCGCTCCGTGTGCGACCTGCCCTCCCTCAGGCTGAGGCCCACGGCCGTGCTAGAGTCCTATGTGAGTGCGGGGGCGGGGGCTGCGTGCTCTGCTGTGTCTCCTGCGTGTCCTCCTCTGTCCGCTCCCTGGGGGACTCCGTCCCGCATGCGATTGGTGGGAGAGGCCGTCTCACGACCCTGCTTCCGTGCTGTGGTTTTTCTCGCTGCTGTGAGGAGACCCGCTCCCTTTTCAAACAATGCTGTGACACGAAGGTCGGGAAGGCCTGATGCCGAGGCCTTACGCTCGGTGCTCACAAGGAACAACCGCCCGGGAGGAACGCGGGACTTAAACCCACGTGACTAGAGCTGTTTCCTTTAAAGCAGTGGTCGGCAAACTCGTTAGTCAGCAGAGCCAAATACCAACAGGACAACGATTGACATTTCTTTTGAGAGCCAAATGTTTAAAACTTGAACTTCTTCTAACGCCACTTCTTCAAAAGAGACTCGCCCAGGCTGTGGTATTTTGTGGAAGAGCCACACTCCAGGGGCCAAAGAGCCGCATGTGGCTCGTGAGCCGCAGTTTGACGACCACTGCTTTAAAGAGGTTCTTAGTTCACTGGTCTTAGCCCCCTGTAGTGTTTGTGCCAACTTACTTAAAGCAGAACAGAGCCCGGCCCACGTGGCTCAGTGCGTGAGTGTTGACCTAGGAACCAGGGGGTCACGGTTTGATTCCGGGTCAGGGCACAGGCCCAGGTGGCAGGCTCGATCCCCAGTGGGGGGCGTGCAGGAGGCAGCTGGTCCATGATTCTCTCTCATCGTGGATGTTTCATCTCTCTCTCTCCCTCTCCCTTCCTCTCTGAAATCAATAAAGATATATTTAAAAAATAAAATAAAAGCAGAACAAAATAACATCTTTTCAATGAAATAGCATGTCTTTCAAGCTAGATGCCCAAAAGGTTTTTGTTTGTTTGTTTGTTTGTTTGTTTTGTTTTGTTACGAAGGCGTTTAGTTCCGTGGTCGGCAAACTGCGGCTCATGAGCCACATGCGGCTCTTTGGCCCCTGGAGTGTGGCTCTTCCACAAAATACCACGGCCTGGGCGAGTCTATTTTGAAGAAGTGGTGTTAGAAGAAGTTTAAGTTTAAAAAATTTGGCTCTCAAAAGGAATTTCAATCGTTGTGCTGTTGTTATTTGGCTCTGTTGACCGATG
This sequence comes from Cnephaeus nilssonii, assembly GCF_951640355.1. NCBI lineage: Eukaryota > Metazoa > Chordata > Mammalia > Chiroptera > Vespertilionidae > Cnephaeus > Cnephaeus nilssonii. Next base: position 973,202 of record NC_137092.1, read on the forward strand.
AGTTTGCCGACCACTGGGTTAGTTTATACTCATCGGTGTCACGGATGTTCTCATTTCCCGGATTTCCCAGTGCGCTCCGCTCCTTACAGTAGTTAATGTGCAATCTCACAGGCTGGGGTACAAAAAGGGTTTTTTAAATGGTGCTGTTACCCCCTGCGTGTGGCCGCGAACCGCGTGAGGTCCTGGGATTAGGGAACATGCTCCGGGCCAGGCCCCCAGCCTTTCCCTGGAAACTGAGAAAGCTAAGGATTCTCCCATCAACGCCCACCTCTTCCACACGGAAAGGGAGGTTTTTAAAGGCGTGTTTGCTGTAGCCGGACGCACACACACAAAACCAACAACCAAAATGCTACTATGATGCGAGATCTGGTTTTTATTTATTTTATTTTATTTTATTTTTATTTTTTTTCCATTTTTTTATTAAGGTATTATATGTGTACATATCTTACCATTGGCCCCCCCACCCCACTCCCATACATGCCCTCACCCCCCAGTGTTTTGCATCCATTGACTATGCTTATATGCATGCATACAAGTCCTTCGGTTGATCTCCTATCTCCCCCACCTCTCCCTAACCTTCCCACTGTAACGTGACAGTCTGTTCGATGCTTTACTGTCTCTGTATCTATCTTTTTGTTCATCAGTTTATAATGTTCTTTATTCTCCATAAATGAGTGAGATCATGTGGTATTTTTCTTTCATTGACTGGCTTACTTCACTCAGCATAATGTTCTCCAGTTCCATCCAGGTTGCTGCAAATGGTAAGAGTTCCTTCTTTTTTATGGCAGCATAGTATTCCATTGTGTAGATGTACCACAGTTTTCTGATCCAGTCATCTGCTGACAGGCACCTAGGCTGTTTCCAAATCTTAGCTATGGTGAATTGTGCTGCTATGAACATAGGGGTGCATATATCCTTTCTGATTGGTGTTTCCAGTTTCTTAAGATATATTCCTAGCAGTGGGATTACTGGGTCAAATGGGAGTTCCATTTTTAGTTTTTGAGGAAACGCCATACTGTTCTCCACAGTGGCTGCACCAGTCTGCATTCCCACCAGCAGTGCACGAGGGTTCCTTTTTCTCCGCATCCTCGCCAACACTTGTCGTTTGTTGATTTGTTGATGATAGCCATTCTGACAGGTGTGAGATGGTACCGCATTGTTGTTTTGATTTGCATCTCTCGGATAATTAGTGACTTTGAGCATGTTTTCATGTGTCTCTTGGCCTTCTTTCTGTCTTCTTTCGAAAAGATTCTATTTAGGTCCGTTGCCCATTTTTTTATTGGATCATTTATCTTCCTTTTATTAAATTGTATAAGTTGCCTGTAGATGTTGGAGAGTAAACATTTATCAGTGATAACATTTGCAAAATATGTTCTCCCATACAGTGGGCTTTCTTGTTGTTTTCTTGATGGTTTCTTTTGCTGTGAAAAAGCTTTTTATTTTGATGTAGTCCCATTTGTTAATTTTCTCTTTAGCTTCCATTGCCCTAGGGGCAGTGTCAGAGTTTATTTTATTTTTAAAAAAATAGTTTTATTGGTTTCAGAGAGGAAGGGAGAGGGAGAGAGAGAAACATCACTGATGAGAGAGAATCATGGGTTGGCTGCCTCTTGCACCCCCCACACTGGGGATCGAGCCCGCAACGTCCTGACCTGGAATCTAGCCATGACCTCCTGGTTCACAGGTCGACGCTCAACCACTGAGCCACCCCAGCCGGGCTGGTATCCTATTTTAATGGTGTTACAGCTTATCCGGAAATCAGGCACACCAGACACCCCATCTGTATTTAAAAATAACACGAAGAGAAATTTAAAATGCTAACGGGCGCCTCCCTCCCGCAGTCGAACCTCCCGGACGACGCCTTCGAGAACGACAAGGCTGCCGAGGAGAAGAGGCCGCTGTCCCTCAGCTTCGACGACCTGCCCAACGGGGACTGTGTCCTCCCCACCAGCCCGTGCCCGGCCCACCCCGAAATCACCGTCACCCCCGCCGAGCTGCACCGGGGCCAGAGCGCCGAGGACTCGGGCTCCGTGTCCTCCAGAGGCTCCTCCGGAGGGGGCCCGGGGCCCGCGCCGTCCCCAGAGGAGGACGCGGAGGGGCCCCCCAGAACCGAGGCCCGCCCGGCGCCCCCGGGGCCCGCGGCCGGGCGCCTGTTCCTGGAGAGGGCCGTGGCGGAGGCGCTGCTGCGGGAGTCGGACGAGGCCTCGGAGCTGAAGCCGGTGGAGCTGGACGCCTTCGAGGGCAACGTCACGAAGCAGCTGGTGCAGAGGCTGACCTCGGCGGAGGCGCCGGCCGCCGCGGCGGAGAGGCTGCTGTTCGAGGGGCCGGTGGTCAGCGGTGAGGCGGACGGCGGCCGGTCCTTCCTGGACGGGAGCCTGGAGGACGCGTTCCACGGGCTGTTCCTCGCGCTCGAGCCCCACAAAGAGCAGTACCAGGAGTTCCAGCAGCTGAGCCAGGAGGTCATGCACCTGGACGACGTCCTCAAAGTAAGTGCCTCTGCGGGGACCCCGGGGCCGGGGGCGAGGGAGGCGGCCTGAGCAGCGCCCCGTCTGCAGCAGTGTGTCTTCATCTTCCATCCCGTCCCATCGCAGATCTGTACACAATGGCTCTTCATTTTTTTTTTAAATATATTTTATTGATTTTTTACAGAGAGGAAGAGAGAGGGATAGAGAGTCAGAAACATCGATGAGAGAGAAACATAGATCAGCTGCCTCCTGCACACGCCCTACTGGGGATGTGCCCGCAACCAAGGTACATGCCCTTGACTGGAATCGAACCTGGGACCCTTCAGTCCGCAGGCCGACGCTCTATCCACTGAGCCAAACCGGTTTCGGCAGCTCTTCTTTTTTTTTTAAATATATTTTTATTGATTTCAGAGAGGAAGGAAGAGGGAGGTAGAGATAGAAACATCAATGATGCTGCCCTAGCCAGTGTGGCCCAGTGGATAGACCTGCAGACTGAAGGGTCCCAGGTTCGATTCCGGTCAAGGGCACATATTTTGGTTGCAGGCTCCTCCCCGGCCCAGGCCCGGGTCAGGGCTTATGCAGGAGGCAACCAATCGATGTGCTTCTCTCACATCGATATTTCTCTCTCTCTTTCCCTCTCTCTTCCACTCTCTCTAAAAATCAATGGAAAAAATATCCTCGGGTGAGGATTAAAAAAATTTAATTAAAAAAAAATAATAAAAACAAAAAATAGACACCCCCATATTGTACAGGATCAAGTTCTGCAGATGCCAAGCATAGGACAGGAGAACCAGGAAGTTGTGCCCCAGAGGCCGGACAGGGCCTCGGAGGTGAGGGCTGGGGCGAGGGCTTTGCGCCCGCTGGCCGGCGTTCCGGCAGCGGCTGGACGTGGCTCTCTCTCTTTCCCCTTCACGTTCCCAGGATGCATAGCACCTTGAGGATGAGAGACTAAATGATGCCGCCCCTCGGACGGAGATCCCGAGGGCGACTGAGCAGCTCTGATGCATGAGCACCTGTGCTGGGTGGCCTCCTGGGCGTAGGGACAGCCCCCGCCAGGCCCTTCCCGCCTGTGTCCCGAAGTCAGCACGGAGGACCTTAGTTCTGCCACCTTGCAGGACTTGCCCCGTTCCACCCACCCCAGCGAACCCTTGACTATTGGGAAGTACCTCTCTCCACCTCCATGCCTGTAGCAATGGGCGTTATTCTGTGTGTGATGTCTGCGAGTCTGTCCAGCGCCGTAGGATTCTCCAGGCCATGGGTCTGCCCCCCGTGACTCCGGGCCACGGGCTGGGTCAGGAAAGTGATAGAGCAAGGTCCTTCCCAGGCCGAGCTGGGAGGAAGCATCACTGCCTCTCATGGTGCCCACCATTCATGTCTCCTCGATGCAAAGGAAAATGATGTGCTGTGAATGTAGATGAGCTTTTAAGGCCACTTATCCAGGATGTGTGGGTTAGTGAAGGGCGCCCCCCTCTGTTTCTGGGGGCCATCCTGTTCATCCTTCAGAGCAGGGGCCTCGCGAGCAGCTCCCGTCTTGGGAAGACGAGACCTCGTGGAGTTAGAGGCTGCTCCTGTCCCGCACTGAACCCACCTCTCCCTCCATGTCTCCTGGGCCGTATTTTACTTGGGGTTGAGCTCCAGGCAGAGGGACATGGCAGCTCTGATTCCCAAGGCTTTTAGGTTGTAATAGATGTTTTTTAACTTTCTTTTAAAATATATTTTTACTGATTTCAGAGAGAGGGAGGGAGAGAGAGAGAGAGAAACATCAATGATGAGAGAGAATCATTGATTGGCTGCCTCCTGCACACCCCACACTGGGGATCAAGCTCGCAACCCGGGCATATGTCCTAACCAGGAATTGAACCATGACCTCCTGGCTCATAGGTCAACGCTCAACCACTGAGCCACACCAGGATGTTTTTGAACTTTTTTATTTTATTTTATTGATTTTTTACAGAGAGGAAGGGGGAGGGATAGAGAGTTAGAAACATCGATGAGAGAGAGAGACACCGATCAGCTGCCTCCTGCACACCCCCTACAGGGGATGTGCCCGCAACCAAGGTACATGCCCTTGACCGGAATCGAACCTGGGACCCTTCAGTCCGCAGGCCGACGCTCTATCTACTGAGCCACACTGGGATGTTTTGGAACTTTTTATTATAAAAATTTCCAACAGAAGTAGAGCAAATAGATAACGGATCCTCCCCTCCCTGCCCTCCCCCCCCCCCCCCCCGTACCCCCCGCCATCTTCCTCATGCTCCTCTCCTGGCCAGTGTCCTCGTCTCGTCTTTGAGCCGCTTGCTTCCCTCTGCATTCGTTCGGAACAAATCCCAGAGATTGTGCCGTTTGACTCACGGCTGTTCTTTTTTTAATATGAATCTGTTAAATGCGTTTGTTTTTTTTTTAATGCCAATAAAATACAATAAAACAAAAGCTTGAAACAAAGACAGTGTCACCTGTTCCTATGGGTCAGAGCGGGCGCTGGGTCCCATCGCCTCCGGGACGCCGGCTGTGTCCCCCCCGTCGGGGGCGTGGGGACGCTGATGTGCGGCTGCCCCTGCCTTGCAGTGCAAGCCGCCCGGGAGCCGCAGCACGCCCTCCAGCCTGAGCCTGACGGTGGAGAGCGCCCTGGAGAGCTTCGACTTCCTGAACACCTCCGACTTCGACGAGGACGAGGACGTGGACGAGGGCGGCCCTGTGGGCGGCGCCGACTCGGTGTTTTCCGACACGGAGACGGAGAAGAACGGGTGAGCCGCGCCGCCGTGCGCCTCTCCCACCTCGCTGTGCTGCGCCTGGCGTCCCCGCTCTCCCTCCTCCGCCCCCTGCCGCCCCGGGGGGGGGGGGGTCTCGGCCGGAGTCAGCTCCTCGGTGCAGCCGCACAGCCCGGTGTCCGCCGGGCACACGGCACCCAGGGCCCAGCCGGGTGTTTTGTCCTTCGAGGCAAAGTGCCCAGAGCAGCACCCCCACGCCTGTCTGTGAGCTCTGGTGCCCCATCTTTGTAAACCGTGGGGATGGGAGCCCGAGCCGGGCGGCCGGGAGCTGGCCAGGGGTGCGAACCGGGGACCCTGGGGGTCGGCTCTGCCAGTCCTTGTGCCCTCGCACCCAGGCTCCTTCTGGGACAAAATAGATGCAACAGACGTCGTTTCCCACGTGAGTGCCCATCACCATGTCACCGTGGCAGCGCTGCCGTGGGTTTTTTGTTTTGATTTTAAATACGTTTTTATTGATTCTTAGAGAGGAAGGGAGAGGGAGAGAGAGATGGGAACACCAATGATGAGAGAGAATCGTGGATCGGCTGCCTCCTGCAAATCCCCCCTGGGGATCGAGCCTGCAACCCGGGCACGTGCTCTCGACCGGGAATCGAACCGTGACCTCCGGGCTTATAGGTGGACGCTCAACCCCTGAGCCCCGCCGGCCGGCCGGGCCATGGGCCGCAAACAAAGCCTGCGAGGCAGAAGGAGGCTGTACCTCCCGCGGGACCACGGCCCCTTAGCGTCTGTCCCGAGTGGAAGTCCGTGCTCTTCCAGGCAGCATTCCTTCCTCCTTTCCTTCCGGGAGGGGCTGACGGGAGGTTAGGAAACGGTCGGCAGGTGCGTTCCGAGCAGGACTGCTCCTGGGACGTGGCACACACAAAGACGGTCTAAGCCGGGACCCTGGGCAGGGCCCCCATCGGGAGTGTCGTCGGGCAGGTTTCTGAGACGCGGGGAGGCTGCTGGCGAGTGGTTCTCGGTGCCGAGAGCCCGGGAAGCCGTTGTTCTGCCTGACCTTTTACGTCAGGCACATGGGCGACAGGCGGACTTGAGCCGTCGTGTTTGCAAGGTAGCTCGAGCCCTGGCCGGGTGGCTCAGTGGATAGAGCGTCGGCCTGCAGACCAAAGGGTCCCGAGTTTGATTCTGGTCAAGGGCACGTCCCTCGGTTGCAGGCTCCTCCCGGGCCCTGGTTGGGGCCGTGCAGGAGGCAACCCGTCGATGTGTCTCTCTCACATCGATGCGTCTCTCTGTCTCTCCCTCTCTCTTCCACTCTCCCTAAAACCAATGGAAACTGTCCCGGGTGAGGATTAGAAGAAGAAGAGGAAAGGTAGCTCGGATTTTCCAGGCCACGGGAAGTAGCTCTGGGGGACCTGCGGGGAGCCACGTCGGGAAGACACGTGGAGTGGACCCGTGCTTTCCACGCGGAAAGAAACGGCTCGCCTGCCGCTCACCTTCCTGCTTCAACAGGTACAGGTCAGCTCACCCGGAGGCCAGGGCGCACCTCAGCGAGGCGCTGACCGAGGACACGGGCGTGGGCACCAGCGTGGCCGGCAGCCCCCTCCCGCTGACCACGGGGAGCGAGAGCCTGGACATCGCCATCGTCAGGCACCTCCAGCAGTGCACCCGGCTCGTGCAGGTACGGCGGGACGGCATCGCGGCCGAGGCCAGGCGGTTCCCGCACCGGGAGAGCGTGCGCTTCTTTTTAAAAATATATTTTTATTGATTTCAGAGAGGAAGGGAGAGGGGGCGAGAGAGAGAGAGAAACATCAACGATAAGAGACAATCACTGATCGGCTGCCGCCTGCACGCCCCACACTGGGGATGGAGCCCACAACCCGGGCCTGTGCCCCGACGGGGAATCGAACCCTGACCTCCTGGTTCACAGGCCGATGCTCAGCCACGGAGCCACGCCGGCCGGCCGAGCGAGGTCGCTTGGTTATAGTTATGACTATTAGACACCATGCGGCTAATTTCAGCTTGAAAACAAGGAAATAGGTCCAGGCTCAGAAAAGCCACCGCGCATATAAAATACATCTTCTGGGGCGTAACGCCCACGTGCAGCCTGGACGGCCCTCGGCGGGGAGAGGGCGCCCTGACTTCCGGGGGCCTCACCGCTCCCCCGCGGAGGGTTCCAGAATGTACGGGGCCCGGGCAACGCGAAAAGCCACAGGAGCCTGTCTGGTTGCGGCGGGTGGACCCAGGAGCATCGCTGCCCGGGAGGAGGGCACGCCGGGCCAGCCCGCCCCCAGCGGGCGCAGGAAGCGCGGTCCGGAGGGGCGCTGGACCGCACACCTGAGACAACGCTCTCCTTTCCTCCTCAGCAAATTGTCTTCTCCAGCAAAACCCCCTTCGTGGCGAGAAGCCTCCTGGAGAAGCTTTCCAGGCAAATCCGCGTGATGGAGAAGCTCGCCGCCCTCAGTGACGAGCACATCGGGAGCATCGGGTCCGTCCTGGAAGGTGAGGCCCTGCCCGGGAGGCCATGCTGACCCCCTCCGCGCCTTCACCCTCTTCCCCTCTCCCCTTCACCCTCCTCCCCTCCCCCCCTTCACCCTCCTCCCCTCCCCCCTTCACCCTCCTCCCCTCCCCCCCCTTCACCCTCCTCCCCTCCCCCCTCTTCACCCCTCTGTTCCTCCCCCCTCTTCACCCTCCTTCGCTGTGTCTGGACAGGCAGCAGCAGAGCATTCAGAGCAGGGGCTGCCCCACAGCTGTGGGGTCTCACTAGCGCCCCCTTCAGCTTCGGAGTCAAAGTGCACCCCGCTTCTGCACCCGGCTTCTGCTGGGCCTCCTTCATAGGCAGACATGGGTGTGCGGACACGGGTGTGCGGACATAGGTTTGCAGACAGCACCTTGTCACCTCGGACGAGGCTCCCGTGGGGATGTGAGATGTCCTCGCCTCACTGAATTGGCTAAGACGGCCCCACCGTGGCCCGGGGTCAAATGCAAGACGCCCCCAAACTCTATAGGGAGCCCAACCTCAGGGAGAGCCTAAGGCCTTCGTGAGGGGCTGGGTCAGAGTTTTACGGGGGGAACTTGACCCGGGAAAGATGCCTTAGAACATGTGTGATCTAACACGCACACGCGCACACACACACGCACACACAATGTGTGTGGTCTGGCGACACGGCCCTTTTTTTTCTCACTGGAGGTTATTTTTTCCATTGATTTTTAGAGAGAGGGAGGGAGGGTGGGGGGGGAGGGCGGGAAGGGGAGGGAGGTGAGAGGACTGGGTTCTAGCGCCGAAAGCACAGGTTCTGCCTCCTGCTGGCTGCAGGGCTCCTCGGCAGGACGTCTGTCCTGTGGGCCATCGGCCGACGAGCCGTCTCTAAGAAATAGTAACAACAGGCGGCGGCAGCCCGGCCACGTGGCTCCGTGGTGAGCGTGGACCTAGGAACCAGGAGGTCAGGGTTCGATTCCCAGTCAGGGCACAGGCCCGGGTTGTGGGCTCCATCCCCAGTAGAGGGTGTGCAGGAGGCAGCTGATGGATGATTCTCTCTCATCATTGATGTTTCCATCTCTCTCTCCCTCTCCCTTCCTCTCTGAAATCAATAAAAATATATTTTTTAAAAAGGGGGTGGTGGCCACGCCTGCCCACCCGACCCGGCCCCTCTCCCGGCCTCACGGGCGTCCGTCCGTCCTTCCTTCCAGCCGTCCCCGAGCTCCACCAGCAGCCGTCCCTGCTGTCCTTCTGGACCGAGTGCTGCGGCCCGGCGGGCGTGTACCACAGCTCGGCCGACCGGGTGGTCCAGCAGCTGGAGGCCAGCTTCGCCGGCGCCATCAACGCAGACTACCCGGGCCTGGCAGACCCAGGTGGGCACCGTGGGGGGGAGCGGACTACCCGGGCCTGGCAGACCCAGGTGGGCACCGTGGGGGGGGAGCGGACTACCCGGGCCTGGCAGACCCAGGTGGGCACCGTGGGGGGAGCGGACTACCCGGGCCTGGCAGACCCAGGTGGGCACCGTGGGGGGGAGCGGACTACCCGGGCCTGGCAGGCCCAGGTGGGCACCGTGGGGGGGAGCGGTCTGTCCCAGGGTCCCCGCCCCTCCGCCCGCCGCCACCCTGGACGCCAGGCCTCCCTCTGGAGGAGGACGCGGCCTGGGCTCAGTGAGACCGAAGAAACCAGACGGAGCACGTGCAGACTCCGAACAGCGCAGGCACCCGGGAAAGCCCTGCCTTGCTGTGCCGCTGGGCGGGCACCTCCCCAGCCCCGATGTCAGCGGGCGTGACGGCCCCTTGGGAAAACGGGCAGTTTCTACCCAGGCTCAGTGAACCCCTCCCCGGGAGCCAGCACCCCGCTCGGGAGAGATCAGGAGAAACACGCTCACCAAGGAGGGACGTGCGCACGGAGTTCACGCAGCTCCAATGCCGTGCTTCAGAGCCGGATGCTGTCATCGCTCCACACCCTCGGGGCTGGGGGGCGATGTTAAGACTGAGTTGGGGGACAGGCTCCGTTTTGGGTGAATCTCGGCCCTTTTGATGAGGAAAAGGAGTCCGCCACCTGACAGCTCACCGTGTCGTCCGTTGCCGTGCAGCTGGGGCGCAGGCTGCGCTGACGTGTGGGCGGGGAAGGGGCGTGGGTGACCGGACGGGGCACAGCTGTGGCCTCAGGCAGGGGTGTAGACGGCCAGGTCACCGGCTGCGCCTGGGGTCAGTCCGCTGGCGGGCTGCGCTCCGTCCTGCTCCACAGTGAGAGACGAGGGAAGGAAGGAATGAGTGGCCGTGTCCCCTGACGGCTGCCTGTGTCCTCTCTTCCCCAACAGTGTTTCGGACGCTGGTGGCCCAGATCCTGGACCGGCCGGAGCCCCTGCTGCCCCCCAGCCTGGCCTCCGAGGTGGTCACCGTCTTCCAGTTTCACGGCTACTTCTCCGGCCCCGGGGTGGGCGGCCTGGAGGGCCACGTGCGCCAGCTGGCGGGACAAGGTGGGCTGCTCCCGGGGCACGGGTGGTGGAGGGACACGGAGTGGCCTCTGGCCGCCTTCTTTTATGGATAGTATTGCTTTCAGAGGGAGAGGGAGAGAGAGAGACAAACATCCATGATGAGAGAGAATCATGGATCGGCTGCCTCCTGCACGCCCCCTACTGGGGATGGAGCCCACAACCGGGGCCTGTGTCCTGACCGGAATCGAACTGTGACCTCCTGGTTCACAAGCCAACACTCAACCCCTGAGCCACGCCGGCCAGACGCGCTGTGTATTTTTTCATTTGCCGGTTTAGTTCATCCGACAGTTAATTTCGTGGCCATTATGGGCTGGAGACCACGCCCGCTCTCCTCCCAAGCGCCTCGCTGGCCTTATCGGAGTCATAGCACTGATGGGCCCTGTCCTGGCCGAGCGGGAACCCCCTCTGTCCCGCGCTGACTGCCCGGACCTGGGGTCGCCGCTGGGTTGCGCCTGCTCGCTGAGCGCCTTCCTCTGCGTTTCCTCTCCAGTCTCCATGGTGCGGAGCCTGCAGTCGCTGCGGGACGAGAAGCTGCGGCAGGCGGTCAGCGGCCTGGCCCCCAGCAGCCTCCCGGCCCAGCAGGAGGTGCTCCGGGCCCTGGCTCTGCTCTTGACCGGAGCCGACCGCGGCGTCGGCCAGGCCGTGCGGCTGTACCTGGAGGCCGCCGCCGGGAACCGGCATTTCAGGGAGAAGGTAGGCTGCGGAGCCGTGGCCCGAGCCCAGGCTGCTTCCTTTCCTGTCGCCTGCTGTGACTGTGGCGCCATTTTCCTCCTGTGGAAAGAATTTGTATCTTCTTTAAAAATATTCTTTATTGAGTTCAGAGGAAGGGAGAGGGAGAGAGAGCTATAAACATCAACAATGAGAGAGAATCATGAATACATTCTCCTACACAACCCAGGCATGTGCCCTGACCAGGAATCAAACCGTGACCTCCGGGTTCATAGGTCGGCACGCAACCACTGAGCCACGGGTCAGGCAAGAATTTGTGTCTTGGACGGTGGCTCAGTTGGTTGCAGCAGCATCCTGTACACCCAAAGGTTTCGGGTTCGACTCCCAGTTGGGGCGCGTATGGGAGGCAACCAATCTCTCTCTCTCTCTCTCTCTCTCTCTCTCTCTCTCTCTCTCCCTCCCTCCCTCTCTCCTTCTCTCTCTCTCTCCCCCTCTCCCCTGCCCCTCCCTCTCCCTCCCTTCCTCTCTAAAACCATGAGCATACCCTCTGGTGAGTACCCTGTGAAATAGCACGGTTCCTGCTGAGCACCTCTGCAGGGCCCCAGTGTCACCTGGGCTCATGGCCGTGCACTTTCCAGCTGCCTTCTTCCAGAGCCCCTGACCTGGCCCGCACACGGGACCCACATATTGGATAGGAAATTTAAGGAGACGGCTCTTTTAGCAAACATGAGTTTTAATGGGCTGTTGGCTCTGGAGGCGATGCGGGAAGAGTGGTGTAGCTGGGGTCTGTGTCAGGCAGTAGCTGCTGGGAACCCCTGAAGCCAGCGTGGCCGGGGTGCTCACCGCCTCCTCCCGCCAGGCCCTGCTCTACTACTGCGAGGCCCTGACCGCCCGCGACCTGCAGCTGCAGAAGGCGGCGTGCCTGGCTCTGCAGAGCCTGCAGGTGAGGCCGCGGGACTGAGCCGTGTGTGTGTGTGTGTGTGTGTGTGTGTGTGTGTGTGTGTGTGTCTGAGGTACAGGACTGAGCCGTGTGTGTGTGTGTGTGTGTGTCTGTCTGTCTGTCTGTCTGAGGTACAGGACTGAGCCCTGTGTGTGTGTGTGTCTGTGGTGCGGGACTGTGTGTGTGTGTGTGTGTGTGTGTGTGTGTGTGTGTGTCTGTGGTGCGGGACTGTATGTGTGTGTGTGTGTCTGTGTGTCTGTGGTGTGGGACTGTGTGTGTGTGTGTGCGCGTGTGTGTGTGCGTGTGCGCGTGCGTGTGCGCGTGCGTGTACAGTGCCCGGGTCAGCGGCGTTGCTGGTCTCCTTTGCCCTGTTTGTTGCTTGGGGCCCTTTCCTCTTCCTGCGTCAGTAACAGACGTGCCCTTTCAGAAACCAGCGCTGCTCTGTCGTCTGGTCCGTCCCAGAAAGGTCTCTGCTCCTCCCGGGAGAGGCTGTGAGGCGCACTGGTGTGCGTTGTGTCCAGACACCAGCAGGGCCCGTCCACCGCGCACAGCACTGACCCCAGGGTGCCCCTGGGTCCCGCCGTCCCCGTGACGGCTCTCCCGGGCAGCTCGGCCTTCACCGGTCGGGGGCCGGGGGGGCTTCTGGGAGCCACATGGCAATGGAAAGCACTGACTCCCCAGCATCAACGGGCTCACCTTTCCGTCGCCAAGATTTAGTCACAGTCAGACGGGTCAGCCTGAGGGAGGCACAGAGGGCCAGCCCAGCCCCCTCCGCTGCAACCCCCAAGCTCCTCCTACAGCTCAGATTTCTGTTAATAATATAAGTAATGAAATCATAGCAAATACAACGAAGCCATCAGGGCGCCTGCCGCTGGGGACCTGGCTCCATCGGGAGTTCACCCCGCCTGTGGGGTGGCGCCCGGGACCCATCTCCCCACATGCAGCTGGGGGGGCCCGGGTAGGACGGCCCTCCGGCCCCCACCGGCTGAGATGCTGGTCCCCGCAGCCCCGGACAGGTGTCCACTCACGCTGTGCACACCCCGCCCCCTGCAGGCCACGGAGAGCATCAAGATGCTGGTGAGCCTGTGCCAGTCAGATGCGGAGGAGATCAGAAATGTGGCCACCGAAACGCTCCTGTCTCTGGGTGAGTGTGTGCACGGGGTGAGTGTGTGCACGGGGTGAGTGTGTGCACGGGGTGAGTGTGTGCACGGGACTGCGTGCTTTTGAGTCCTACTCAGAGCTGTCGGGGGGTTCCCTGTGCACCATACAGTACGTCCCCCCATGGCTGCTGCTCACACTCACACACACACATGCTCACACACACATACACTCACACACACGCTCACAATACACACACATATGCATGCGCACACACGTACACACTCACACACACCCAGCGTGAGGACTCCTCAGTGTCCACGTCTCTCCGGCTCCGTCCTTACCCCTGGGTGTGGAGGGTGAGGCCTGGGAGCCTTCGGGACGGCTCCTCAGTCTGGGCAGGATTTCGGGGTAAGAACCTGGAAGTCACACCGAAGTGGCAGGAGCTGGGGTCCGGGCTCCTGCCTCCTGCACGCCCCTCATTGGGGACCGAGCCCGCAACCCAGGCCTGTGCCCTGACCAGGAATGGAACCCTGACCTCCGGGTTCATAGGTCGCCGCTCAGGCACGGAGCTCGCCGGCGGGCTGTGCACAGAAGCCCTGGCTGAGCACAGCTGCCTGTCCTTAGTCTCTGTGTGAGGTGGATGGACTTCCTACTGCTGGTCCTCTGTCCTTCACTTCCCCTTTCTGGTCACATTTTTAAAGAGGAAAATGGAACAAAACAGTCAAGTAATTGATACACGTTGGCCGTTCCGGGCGTTCCTACTGACAGCCCGAGCCCGTGGTGGGCGGTAGACTCGTCACCACGTTGACATGGTAATTTTTTGGCTGGCGTTTGAAAGCCTAAATTTGACCTTTATGAACGACCATGTAGGCGTGCCAATACAGACGTGTAAAAGTAAAAGCCGTGTGAACGTTGCATGCTCCAAGGTCAAGGACCCGCCACGTGGAGGCCGGGCCCCGCCTGCCATAGATTCCCTGGGAATTGCAGGAATAAACCCGCTTAGTGCACTCACGGGCGCCACGGGCCCCCAGCACCTCTGCCTCCCACCTGCCCGCGTCCCGCCTCTGGCCTTAGCTCCAAAGATAGAACCCCCACCCGGAGACAGTGTGATTAACAACGAGAGAGGGGGCTTTTCCTGGCCTGACCTTGTGACGAGCGGAAGCGCTGAGCTGACGCCGGTACCGTTTCTCACGTTCCCATCCAGGGGAAGACGGGCGGCTGGCCTACGAGCAGCTGGACAAGTTCCCCCGGGACTGCGTCCACGTCGGAGGCCGGCACGGGACCGAGGTGGCCACGGCCTTTTAATGACCCCCCACAGCTGTCTTCACAGCTGGCCCTTGGGTCCCGGAGGTGCCGCGGTGTAGACAGAACTCAGGTCGGTCCCAGCGCCTCTTCCCGTGGCCGCTACGAGAGGGCTGCGTGCAGCGTAGTAGGTCAGCCACGGCGCGGACCGCGGACAGCGCTGAGTGAACAGAGCCCGTCGTCGTCGGTGATACGGATGGAATTTCACAACAGCCATCTTCGTGCTTTTCCAGACGCTCGAGAGCTTGAGGCCGTCCCGTGAGACTGGGGTGAATGTCGTACAGCTTGCAGTTATGTCCATCGTGTTCTCAGGGTTGAGGGTGCCCACCCCCCACCAGCGACCTAATGCCACCTTCAGCGAGAAGCACAAAAAAGAATCCCTTCCCATAAAAGCTTGCCTGCCGGACCTGGTAGAACGCCACATTGTAAGAGCGTGATGTTTGCACATGTCACGTGTCCCAGTGTCACTGTGCCTCCTGTTCCTCTTCCTCCTCCTGAGAATCCCAAAAGCGTGTTTCCATGGTGGCGAGAAGACGGGGAGGTGACCAGGAGCAGACGACCTCATGAGGTCACACCCCGACTCCTTAAACACAAAGGCACGCCACGCGCAGGCTTTTATTTTTGAACAAACAAGAGCCATTTTTTAATGATCTTTTTCAACCGAGGTACTTCGCTGCTAAGACCAATCCAAACCCAGCCACGGCTTCGGAAAAGCTGGGGCGCCCCCTGAGGTGCGAGAGCGCGGAAGTTGGAGGGACATTGAAAAGGGGTCCTTGCTTCCGTGATAACCCCATGAGGTCAGGATGAAGGCTGCCCCCCTGGGGTGGTGACTGCCCCCTGCTGGGACCCCTTGGCCAAATAGAACAGCAGCCACCCTCACCGCTCCCACCAGGGGAGCAAACCCAGGCGCTAAAGTCCATGCCCGCTCAGGAGCTCCTGGTACATAACAGGGCGTCCTCCTAAGCGTGTACGGGGCAGGATATGCCAAGTTACCTAATAGGTGTGAGTGTAGCTTGAACTGTACTCTGGATGTGTTTGTATAAAATACCAGTGAGGTGTCCTTTTAAATATTCACACTTCAGCAGACCTTTAAAGCAGCTCTTAGTTCACGTTAAACGGTGTCTGCCGGGTTTCCCGGCAAATAGTCCTTGGGACTGTGAAGTTACAGTGTGTATATATATATATCTATTTGTATATTTATAAATATTATATATATATATGCCTATATCCTTCCTTTGAAAAGTTTCTTGTACAGTCTATAGTTAGGATAGTCTGTATAAGCTGCCGTCCATATGAAATGGTGGAGAGGATTTTTTTTTATAGAAAACTCAAATCACAAACGTTACCAAGTGTTTTGCTGGTTTTGGTGTGTGTTTTTTAAAAATTTTTTGAATATTGCATGAGCAACGGACTCCGGGTCTTTTGTATTCACTTCTGCATTTTGTTTTGGTTGAGGGGGTGCGTTGTTTTGTGGCATTTGTATCCGTCACTGTTCCCATCCTGGACGTTCAAATAAAAACTATTTTTGAATCTCTGGTCTCGGGCACAGAGTCCACTGTATTTTTTCACATGCCCTCATGAGTTGGTACACACACAGGACACTTCGTTCTCCACTGAAATTTGTTCTGATCTTGACACTCCTTCATCCATAAATAGGGATAGTAATATTTGCTTCTTGGATATTTTCTTTTAAATGTATTTTTATTGATTCCAGAGAGGAAGGGAGAGGGAGTGAGAGATAGAAACATCAATGATGGGCCCTGGCTGGTTTGGCTCAGTGGATAGAGCTTCGGCCTGCGGACTGAAGGGTCCTGGGTTCGGTTCCGGCCAAGGGCACATGCCTGGGTTGCGGGCTTGATCCCCAGTAGGGGGCGTGCAGGAGGCAGCCAGTCAATGATTCTCTCTCATCATTGATGTTTCCATCTCTCTCTCCCTCTTCCTTCCTCTCTGAAATCAATAAAATATATTTAAAAAAAAAACACAAACACATCAATGATGAGAGAATCATGGATCGGCTGCCTCCTGCACGCCCCCCACTGGGGATCGAGCTCACAACCCGGGCCTGTGCCCTGACCGGGAATCGAACCCTGACCTCCTGGTTCATAGACCGACGTGCAGCCACGGAGCCACGCCGGCCGGGCACACCTCGTGTATTTTATGAAGCTCCTTGTAGAAAAAAGACTCTGAGCTCCTGGAGGGTAAGAAGCATCATCCTTCATCCGCGTTCTCAGCCCAAACCCCAGGAAGCACCCTCTGCTCCCCAGCCCGTGTCATCCAGGAGACTGTTGCTAGGTGATGCGTTCCAGAGTTCTGGACTATTGTGGCCGCCGGCACGTGGTGGACCGGGGGTGCCCGCCTGTCCACACCATGGCCAAGGCCCGAGTGTCTTCTGTGCAGTACGAGGCTCCCGTTTATCAGTTTGTGGTGCGGCTGGGCCAGTGCCTCCGGAGGTTCTGGAACGTCCATATCATGAGCTTTTTCGGAAAGCAGGAGGAGGAAGAGCATATCCCCCCAGGGCAGAGTATTTTCCACAAAGAAAAGATCGTGGCACTTGGCCAGATGTTGAAGAACAAATTCCTGACCATCGAGGAGAGGGCTCAGGCCGCCCACAGGATCGGACTGCTGGCCTTCACAGGTATGACCCTGCCAGGGGGCTGACCGTCAGTTTCACACCCCTTTGCTGGTTACAACACTAAGTTATGGTCTTCAGGGTGCTCGTCCTAAAATCCCAGCAGCTCTTCCTTTGCCTAAATTATTAGTTTTCTGTCTTTGTACCACAAAAGACATTACTGATTATTTTCTCCGTAGGGATCTGGTTTTTGTTGTTAACTTATTTGGTACAAAGGATTTTTTTTTTTAATATATTTGTATTGATTTCAGAGAGGAAGGGAGAGGGAGAGAGAGAGAAACATCAATGATGAGAGAGAATTCTTGATCAGCTGCCTCCTGCACGCCCCACTCTGGGGATCGAGCCTACAACCCCGGCACGTGCCCTGACCAGGAATCGAACCGTGACCTTCTGGTTCGTAGGTCACAGCTCAACCACAGAGCCACACCGGCTGGGCTCAGCTAAAACTTTAACATTGACGAGAACATTCTTGGGATGGAAGAGAAATGCAAGCCGGGTGGGAACTCCAGGGCGGGAACCCGGCCAGCGAGGAGGCTGGCTGCTCCTCGCTCCTCACCTCCAACAGGCTCCTCCCTGCTGGGCATTTGAGATCGGACGAGGAAGACCTGGGGGTCAGGAGGAGGATCAAAGTCGCGTGCAGGACCAGGTGGGGTCAGGGGGCAGAGCCAGGACAAGCTTGGATGGTCTCGCTGGTCCCAGGCCTGCAAGAGCTGGGCTAGAGCGGGAGAGGAGGGCAGAGCGGCGAGCGGCTAGCTTGTGAGAAACCTCTCCACCCACCAGGCCCGGCTATGCAGCTGTCCTCTGGGGTTCTCTTCGCTGCTCTAACGCTCTTGTATTTTTCTGTTTTAATCCTCACTGGAGGATATTTTCCCATTGGTTTTTAGAGAGAGTAGAAGGGAGAGAGAAGAGAGACAGAAACATCGACGGGTTGCCTTCACACATGCCCCATCCAGGGCTGGGGATCAAGCCTGCAGCCTAGGTACATGCCCCTGACTGGAGTCGAACCCGGGACCCTTTAGTCCCCAGGCCTACACTCTTTCTGCTGAGCCAAACTGGCTGGGGCGAAGGCTCTGGTGTTTTCTCAAGCACTGAAGACGGAGGAGCAGGAATGAGACCACGAGGGAGGTGCCCGTGAACCCAGGCCTCCTGGGTGCCTGAGGACAGGGCCCTTGGCAGGCAGGGACCTCCCAGAGCCCAAGTCCCCGAGCACACACGTTCCCCAGACCCCGAGCATCCGTGTGCGGCAACAAGAATAGGCACAGCTGAGCCGCCCGTCCCTGGCCACCAGGCCCGCCGAATGCTCCTGGAAACCCGGTGCTTGCCTTCCAGGAGGACCCATGGCCGGGAGGTTTGCGGCCGAGTACATGAAAGAGGTGGCGCTCTTGCTGCAGAACGCCCAGGTGGCCCCGAAGACGAGGATCCTGCTGCTCCAGAGCGTGGCCTGCTGGTGCTACTTGAACCCCATCACCCAGAAGAGGGCCAAGTTCCTGAAGCTCGTCCCCATCCTCACGGCGATTTTTGATACCGTCCCCGAGTCGACCAGCAAGAACGTCAACAGCAGCCTCCTGCTGAAGTTCTGGGCGTGCTACACCCTGTCCGTCATGACCTGCAACAACGTGTCCTACATGGAGGAGCTGAGGGAGTACCAGAGCCTCAAGCACCACCTGCAGGTGCTGTCGCGGGAGAACTGGGAGGGCTGGCCCGAGAACTTCGCCGAAGTGCTCTACTTCCTCATCGGTTTCCACAGGCACTGACGCCTCTCCGTCCGGGGCCCCGCCCTCGGGCCCCGGAACACGGAAATAAATGACCAAAGCCCATACGCTCCTCCCGGCGTCTTTCTTTAGGTAGTTGGAAACTCCGTTAGCCCTGGCTGGTTTGGCTCAGTGGATAGAGTGCCAGCCTGCGGACTGAGGGGTCCTGGGGTTCGATTCCCGGTCAGGGCTCATGCCGGGTTGCAGGCTCGATCCCGTGTGGAGTGTGCAGGAGGCAGCCGATCCATGAATCTCTCTCATCATTGCTGTTTCTGTCTCTCCCCTTCTCTGAAATCAGTAAGAATGTATTTTAAAATGACCTCCTGCAGATGAAGGTGATAAGATGGGGATTTTTTGGGAAGATGCCAGGGGCATTGGTGGGAGTTACCGGGTATTAGGTAGTAAGCCAAGGCGCCCAGAAAAGCCAAGCCCACCGCGGTGCCGGCCTCCAGCTGCCGTGTCCTGGGCTGAGTGGTTCTCTGGCTGCCAGACACGAGCTTCTTGCACATCAGACGGCGTTGGTTGCGACATTGGTAGCTAATTGAAAATTAGATTCATCACCTGAAGTTTTCCAAACCCTCTGGATCAATGCAGTTTCCCGGTGACCAAGAACTTGCCTGAAGCAACCCTTCAATGCGTGACAGTGCTCCCTGATGCCAACTTATAGAGGCCGCGTGCCTCTCAGAGCACACGCTCAGTCCTGCTCTACAAACAATGGCCGTGTCCTTGTCCTCCTGCAGAACAGACTTATGGGAAACTCCTAATTAATTTTGACCTGGTCCTACTTCTTCCATATTTGTATGGTTTTTAAAAATAATGTTTTTATTGATTTTTTAGAGAGGAAGAGATAGAGATGGAAACATTCATGAGAAACAGGGATCAGCTGCCTCCTGCACACCCCACACTGGGGATTGAGCCTGCAACCCGGGTACATGCCCTGACCTGGAACCCAATTGTGACCTCCTGGTTCACAGGTGGACACTCAACCCAAGCCACACCGACCAGGCATAGACGTAAGCTCTGTACTGTTTCTAATGGAATGTGAGTCGTTTCAGGACCCTTAGCTATTCCTGCATCTCGTCACTGGGCGTGCACCTGGTCCCCACCCGCCATGGGCGGGTCCGACGCCCGAGAGCTCCTGACACCACCTCTCATGCTCTTTACCAAAACCCCTCAGGAAGAGTGTGGGTCGTGGGGCCTGGCAATCAACAGTCCCGACCCTGAGCCGGAGGTGCAACCAGCGTGGCGAGTCAAACCTCAACCATTTCCGTCTAAAGGGGGACAAATCCATTTTCTCCTTGTTTCCTCCAAAACAACAGAGGGGTAGAAAGAAAATGACATAACACCATAGAAATAGACAAATTTTACTCCTTAGACTTCGTTTCTCCAAGAAACACATATGCTCACCAGGAAACTGAAGTTTATTTATCATGTACACAAGTCGTGTCTGACATGTGAGGAAATGTTATTTACATAAAACACCACAGGTTAAAACACACAGCATTTGTATTTTAATACAATGGCTAGGGTCCCAGGGCCAAACAAGGATGTCTGCTTCAAGTCTGCATCACACAGCTGCTTGCTCTGCCACCAAGAACTGCCGTGGCAGGAACAGGGGCACGTCTTCTGAGTCTGCGCACAGCTCACACGCCGGGCCGGGCGTCCGTGGAGGAAGACATGGCTGCCCTGGCACTCACGCCCGCGCCGGAGCCTTCCGCCTCCGAATCCTCGCCCGCCTCCTCTTCAGAATCAAATTCCTCGCTGCTCTCCGGCGATTCGAAGTTCTCCAGAGTGTCTCCTTTCAGTCGCTTTTAAAGAATAAACCACGTGTTTGTTATAAAAACTTTAAAACCCAAGCCCATGCTCTGAATGCGGTACGTGACCCTCGGTGTTGTAAGGAGGTCGCTGCACAGTCTCAGTTAAATCCACTCACAACCCAGGCCGGTCAGCCTCCACCACGTGGGATCACATTGCAGCAAAGTCACGTGGCTGGCTGACCTGCTCCTTGAGGCACTGACCGCTTCGAATGAATGAGCCCTCCTCTAAGGCGGGGGAGGCCGGCCGCTCCCACCCGCTGTGGACAACACTCCGCAGCCAAGGCGGCCGTGACAGCATTGCCAGGTGAGAACCTCAGACGTTAAAGTCTGTTGCGGCCCCAACATGCAAGCAATTCAGTACAAAAAAGGTTTTATTTGGAAATCTTGCATCCCATCAGCAAGATGACTTTTTGTGAACATCGGCACGTTTTAAGACTCAGGCTTTAGGCTGAGCCTGGTAAGGGAGCAGTCCCAAGGCTAATCTGACAAACAGGCTGCTCCCCCATTCCAAAGAACGTCAGATGAGCCCCCAACTCCCTCGGTGCACCAGCGAGCAGTGTTGTGAGCACAGGAAGGTCACGCGGGCACAAACGTTAAAGGCACACGGCCTAGAACGTGTCGGCTGGGAAATGGGGTCCTCGGCTCGGCTCGGCGGGACACTCACCTCCAGGACCTCCGCCATGTACTGCACGTGCTGCGCCACCTCCGCCAGCTCCTGGTTCTCCCTCCGCAGGCGGGCGATCTCACTCGCCTTCAGCTCGATCTCCCTGTGGAGCTGCGGCGTGGATCAGCGCGGTGTTCCTGCCTCCCGCCGCACCCGCAGCCCCCCCCCCCCCCCCCCCCGTGTGACTGACCCATCTGCAGCCCCAGCAGAGGGGCCGTCGCTGGCGCCCACCACAGGCTGCTTCTGGTAAAATATCCTAACAGGCGCCCCAGCAAACCTCTCTGAGGCCCAGATCACAGCCGCTAACTCTGCTCCAGCCCAGCACGCTAAGCAGTGAGGGGGTATTAAAAGGTAAAAGGCACCAATTCTCCTCTGGGCTCACCTTCTCATTTTCCTTCAGCGCTTCATAGAGAGCCTTCCGCCGCTGCTCCGCCACTTCCTTCCAATACTGAGAGGACGGGCTTTCTAAAAACAATGTTTTACAGACACTGAAAACACCCGTTACATGCTGCTGTGAAACCCCATCATCCTCTTATCTATTTAAAAAGCAATTTACAATCTTAGTACCACCCATACTACTTGGCAATACCCATTTTCGTAAACCTGAAGTTAGAAAACCAAGTCAACTTTGTTCTATTTTATTTCCCCAGAATTTTAGGCATTCTGACACATCCCACTGAGGGTCTGTGGAGAGCTGTGTTCAGGTTACATCGACTGACATTGTCGCCTGTGCGGTGAGATCAGCAATCTGACACAGCCCTTTCTGTATGTGACTGGAGTGTTTTACCCCCAAATCTTAACCAATCAGATACGCGTGTCACCAACCCTACGGTTCATCCCGCCCTAGCAGAGCTGCTGTCCTGCGCAGCCAGCCTTCCCGACTTCGCCCGATGAAACCCTACTGCCCACCATCTGCTTCCTTGCTCTCCTCCAGGCAACTCAGAGGGAGCCCAACGGACTCCATGACCTTGAGTAAGTCAATTAACTTCTCTAAGGCTCCCATTTCCCATCAATAACAACATCAGTGACCTTCCATGATGCTTAAAAACCACCGCCAGCTTCCTCTCCCGGTGCCGCCTGCCATTCCATTAAAAACTTGCATTTACTCCCGGCCCAGCGCCTCCTGTCCTCACTCCCTGGACTTCCGCCAGGCTCCTGCGGGCTCCCTCCCCACTTCATGTTCTCCCGGCGCATCCATTCCTTTCTTCAAACTCAGTCTCTAGACACTTTTTCCTGAAAAGACTACTTCTAAGTCTTGGCAATCCCATATCCAAGTTGCCACGTTAATCACTATCCTTCCCTTTAATATTGCATCCATATCTGGATCTTACAAAACAGTAAGACTTGTCCACATGTGGTGTTTGTACGTGTACAACCATAAGAAATGCCAGAGTATCAGAGCATTACGGTGAGCTAGTCGTGTGCCCAGCCCGAGGCTGTGGGCAGAGTCCTACCAGCAGGAGGTAACACGGACCTGTGTGACAAGGAGTTTCCGAGATAAAGGCTCTCCACACACTTCCCTCATACCTGCCACCATGAGATCCAGTGCCTCCTGGGTAACTCCGCCAGGCTCCTTGCTCTCACCGTGCCCTGGGACAGCGCTACCTCCAGAGCCGGAAGTCTTAGACGCCGACTGGTCATTGCGATGTTTCAGTTTGGACGAGCCTTTAACCAGCTGTCGTGGAAACACACGCATCAATCTCATTTGTTTTTATCTAATAAACAAGAAAGCTGAGTGCACCTGGGAACTAGAGCAGGCACGGCTTCTGAAGGTGCGTGTTCAGAAGGAGGAAGAACCGCCAGGGTGAGCCCTGTACCGTTCGAGTCCAGAGAGAAGAGGGAGAAGCAGGGAGGAGGGGGAAGAGCCACTGGTGAAAGGAGAAGTTACGGCTATCAACAGAAAGAAACAAATCAAAGATAATATGGAACCAAAATATAAATATGTAGGAACTTTTAAAGAATCTGACATTTGTTAAGAGATTTTTTAAAAGCTCAGAGGTCTTGTTATTTACGTGTTAAAAATGGAGCCGCATCTGTTTGTATCTTTCTCACATCTTTGGGTCTTCTTTAATAAATCATACCGCTTAAAACTCCCCCCAAATGGAAAGGTATGTTTTAGGAATTTTATTTGCAGCAACTGTTTTGGGTTAGACCTGGATCTAAAGCTAAACTGAAATTATTTTTATTGTTTAAATAATTCAGTTCCATAGAAAGGCAGTATTTTCTACCTGCAAAAATCTAAACATCAGTACATTTCAAGACTGTGCCTTTCAACAATGATTTTGTCATTTACATACAGAAGTAAATGAAGGATCCACCATTTTATTCTCAAAACATCCAGCATTCCCTCCGTGGGTTACTTGATAATGAATTATATCATCTCAGTTCTACCAGTATTACACCAGCATCCTATTCATACCAATGTCAAACTTCCTCAATTGATCAATTAAACAAAAACCACTTGTGTGGGGAGTACACAATTGTTATTCTTAAATTATTGCCAAATTTCAATGATTTGGGTATTTCTTCTTTTCTTTTTAATATATTTTATTGATTTTTTTACAGAGAGGAAGGGAGAGGGAGAGAGAGCCAGAAACATCTATGAGAGAGAAACAATCAGCCGCCTCCTGTACACCCCCTACTGGGTATGTGCCCGCAACCAAGGTACATGCCCTTGACCAGAATCAAACCTGGGACCCTTGAGTCCGTAGGCCGACGCTCTATCCACTGAGCCAAACCAGCCAGGGAGATTTGGGTATTTCTAACCAAGGAAACCTTGCAAATGGTTTTCATGCACAGGTTCTAGCCCCATAACACATACCTCGTTCTCTCTGCCCACGAGAGACCCGGCTGTGGACGGCTGGATCATCTTCAGCGTTCTCCTCGGGACAGGACTGCTCTAGAGTCAAGAGAATTCGTTATCGGTTCCTGAGCGCTACATGGAGGTGACTGTCTTAGCCCTCCTACAACTTACCAAAAAGAAACACAAGAACACTGATACGGGATGGGACAACATAGGGTTACAGTTGTGAGTACACGAAACAGAGTTTATTCTTGTGTTATTATTTACTAAGTATTGTATTATTTTCTATATGAATAGCTGTACACCTACGTTGGCCCCACCCTGAATTGGGTCTGCTACGTAATTTTGCAATGCTAGGTATGAACAAGACATTGGTTTAACCAACTAGTAAACTTATTTCCCTAAAATTATAATAAAGTTTGAAGAAACTCTAAGAATGCATCCTATCACCCAAACTTGACACATTTGTGGTAGAAACCCAGAAAACAGGTAAATCGGGGGAAAGAGTAATTGTTCACACTGCAAAACACTTCTTCCCTGACGACAGGATTTGTCTCAGACTTCCTTGGAATCATGACTATCCCCTAACATCCCCACGTGCTCACCAAAGGAACAGAGTGTAAGAACATTGCTTACACAAAGCCACAGACATGTAATAGGACCCCTTACCTGCCTGTGGGAGCAGTTTGCTCTGAGCCCATTCATCAGGAGACAGCTGAAATGTCAGAGCCTGGGGCATTTTAAATACTGCAAAAGGTCCACGCTATTGCTTTGGAAAAAGATAGCCTTCCTTGTAATATGTAAATACCTTCCCGTATATTTCCTGATCTGAAAGCTCTCTCTAGTTTTGCAAAAAAAAAAAAAAATCATTAGTTATTCTGCCACCACGGGACAGCAAACAATGGTGGCACTCAAACAAGGTCAGCAGGCAGGACACCGGAGCAGCGTGAGAAAGCGGCGCCTGCACAGCGCACTCCACGGCGCGAGCTCACCTTTCCCACGGTCAAGTTTCCCTGCTGATCATTATCTCACCGCTGAATTGAAGAACCGATGCCAGCTACGGTGAGAACAAACACCGCAGCAGCATTTCGGATATGATTTAGATTAGCCCGCAGTCTCCAGACAAATACTAGTAGGAACAAACACAGCTCCGGAACCTGAGTAACAGGAGGTGTTAATTCAAGTGCTTGCTACCCACAATGACCAAGGAAGCCACAATTTACTGTCACAAAAAAAGGCATTTCCAAGACTTAACTTTTATAATGTAAGCTTTATGGCATCTACCCCTCGAAATGTAATACTGCTATTATCGTTTTCTTTACACGGATTATGCATTGGAATAATAGACTCATTACGGCCAAAAGGTTCTTATATATTATGGGTCTTAGTCTTTTTAGAGAACAACTTGAGATTCTGTGAACCTTTTTAAAAAAGAAAATTGTATTGCTTTCAGAGAGGAAGGGAGAGGGAGAGACAGAAACATCAGTGATGACAGAGAATCATGGATCAGCTGCCTCCTGCACGCCCCCTACTGGGGATCCAGCCCATAACCTGGGCATATGCCCTGACTGGAATCGAACCCGGGACCTTCAGTCCACAAGCCAACGTTCTATCCATTGAGCCAAACCGGCTAGGGCTCTGTGAACCTCTTTAAAACACACACAACACACACTCACACACAAGAGCACACACACAAAATTTTGCATATAATTAGCAAGGAATCTGTGAGTAGAATGAAAGCAATAATGAGTACCTTGTTTAGAGAAGATCCTAAGGAACCTAGTGAAAACTATCAGAGCTAACCAAGTTCAGCAAGGATGCAGGATTCAAGATCAAGGCACCAAAAATCAACAGCATTTCTCTATGGGAACAATGAGCACACTGGAAATCTACCTAAGGAAACAGCTCCCTCTACAACATTAAAAATAAAATATTTAGGTAAAAACTTAACGAAAGGCGTGTAAAGCTCAATACTCGGAAAACTACAATGCTCTGTTGGAAGAAACTAAAGACTTAACTAAATGGGAAGATCAGAAAACTTAATATTCAACCATAGTTAATTCTTTAATGGTTCCCTACTGTTACTTTTCCTCTGGCCAAAAATTCAGCGATTTAAGGTTTATGGAAACAATAGCCAGGTTAAATTTGGCTAAATTATGTCAAAACACTTCCACGCACGTGCTCTCCACCCAGATGAAAGCGATCCCATCACATACCTGCACGCGCCCATGGGTGCCTTCCTGTTTCTGCTTCATATTGGGGTTCATTGTGCACCTGGGGAAGGACAAGCGGTCACCAACAGCAGAGGGAGGCCGGCCCCTGGGGGCGGGGCTGGGGGGAGGGTCTTTTCTCAGCCCTGCCCAGGACTGGAGCCACTGACGCCAGTGACCCTTGACATCTGTATTGTATACACACATACACACACAATAATTCTGGTTGGGAAAATCTTGTTGCAAAAGGAAAACAAAAAATGTACAAAACATGCCGGCGTCCTGGATGCGGTACAGGGCTCTCAAAGATCTGCGAATGCCACCAGGGAAGGCGAAGCACAGATACGGGGTGTGCCCACCTCAGTCCTAGAGGACAGCACCCCAACTTCGCCCTTTCAGAGGCAGACAAGCTGTGATAAACTGGGCAATAACTTGGGAGGGGCTTAGTATCCGATCCAAGGAGACGATGCATTTACATCTGTAGGACATGTTTAAGCGCCATCAGGAGCTGAGACACTGGAAGCGAGAGCAGCAGGTAAAGGGGTAAGTACAGGGGTTCAGCACCCCACTGGGCCAGACTGACACCCGCGTTTGGCTCCCCAGGCCTGTGTCTCGGAACGATCTGCCCGAGTTGTGGCCATGCCTTTACTGGGTCCGGGGCGCCCCGACTTTGACTACATGGCCCATCGCATGCACCTTTCCCTGTGCCTCGGCGCACAGACGCAAACAAGAAAGTTGGGGGTGCACCTTATCTTCTGTGCCATTTCGTGTGGGGCCATTGCTGGTCGGGACCCCCTCGAGTGAACCAGGGCGATGTTTTCCAAAGCGAGCGTCGCTGCCCGGGACCCCGCAGTCATTCAGGGAGTCACCAACGTCGTTTAGGAAAAAAAAAGTAAGTGATCGGAACGGAATTGAAAATACGCGAAAACGTGCGAGTGCGCGGCCTGTGGGGAGCTGGTCCAGCTTCGTGAATGTTACGGAGCTGGATGGCTGCGTCCTCAATTGCGATGTAAAATGTGCTTTCGTCCGCGTCACGATGCAAAGGCTGAAAGCCACCGCCCAGGTAAGTTCCGCCTTCACCCGTGGGTTGGCCCTGCGGTCTGCAGCCCTGCGCCCGGCTGCCGCGCTCCGGTTCTTTCCAACGAAAGACACGAGCAGGGGCCTGGGTCCCAATGAAAGGCTGACGCTCGGGGGAACCGGTGTCACCAACGCCAGTGCCGCTGTCTAACGAGGGGCCAGGATTCAGCGACCGTCCCCGCGAGCCCGGTGTGCGGGCCCCACGCCCCTCGCGCCGGACCACCGCCAGTCCCTGGTCCTGGGGGTGGACGTCCCACTTCCCCACTAGCCAGGCGCCCGGCAGAACCAGGCACTTGGCCGGCCACACCGCCTCCCAGCCCCGACCAGCAGGGGGCGCTGCGCTCCAACCGCGCACGCCAGCCAATAGGGAGCGCGGACAGGGAGCGCGCCAAAATCGGCCCAGCCAATGGGGCGGCCCGGCGGCTCACCGACTGCCCCGCCCCGTCCCCGTTCCCAAACTCACTTACCGCGACCCTGCGCAGTCACCGGAGAACCGAAGCCGGCGGGCGGGCAGCCCCCGCGTAGACCTCCTGCCACCGCTCACTCGCTGGAGGGAACTGTTCGGTCCTGGCAGCGCCGCCTCGCCCAGACCCCGGCCCACCCGCGCCGGCCCCAACTCCGCCCAGCGGCTGACGCGCGCGGCTCCAAAAGCTCGCCAACCCCGCCCCGACGGACACGTGACCTAGCCGAGGGGGTGTGGCTTCCCGAATCCAGCCAATCGCCGTCCGCCTTGCCCCCCCTCCCCCTGCGCCTGCGCGACGGTCGCGGCGGGTCTCTGTGCAAGGACGTCGCTGCGTTGTCCCGCGCCCTGACCTCCGACCCTGCCCCCAGGACAGCTCTGCTCGCGGAGACACCCGCTTCCGCCGCCGCCAGCACCGGGAGGATGGCGACCTGCACGTGCAGCAACGACTCCTCGTGGTTCCGGGCAGCCCTGGCCCCGCGGGCTCCCTAATGTGGGCAGAGCCTGCACATTCGGGTTTTTTTTGCGTTTTGACTCTTAGGGTTCAGGAGGCCCTCGGGTACCACGTGGGTTCCCGACGCGGGATACCGCTGCCCTGCAACTCGGGGCGACGAGACCTCGGTCCTGCGGGCGGCTTTTCTTATCTCACCCCTCCCCCCCCCCCAAGTCCTCCAAGGGGTCTCTGGGCGGGATGCGTCGGGCCCACCAGGTGTCACCGAAGTCAGCGTTCCTGTCTCTCAACTCCTTGTCCTCGGCGGGAGGGAAGGTCTCACTGCCCGCGACCCCGGCGCCCACCGGCCACCGCCCTCCCCGGACCTCCTTTGACAGCTGAAAATGTGCAAAGGACAGTCGGATGGCGCTGACTTTGAGGGAAAGGTAGCACAGGACATCTAAATCCGTAAAGGACACGATCCACGGAGTGGAAACCATCACAAGACTTGGTTTTCGGAGTTAGAATGGCGGCAAGCACAGGCACTGTGTCCCTTGACTTTAAAACAGCAGCCAGGCCTCAGTGACTCACAGCCGGTGACCTCAGTCAGCACGTGATTCAGAGGCCCCCAGGACAGAGCCAGCATGGGTACGTTCGGTTCAAAGTCTGTAAAAGTTACGCTCGGGCCTGGCGGGCGTGGCTCAGGGGTGGAGCCACCACCTATGAACCAGGAGGGCGCATGCCCGGGTTGCAGGCTGGATCCCCAGTAGGGGGCGTGCAGGAGGCAGCCCATCAAGGATTCTCTCTCATTATTGATGTTTCTCCCTCTCCCTTTCTCTCTGAAATCAATAAAAAAGTATATAAATACATTTTTCAAACGTTACATTCAAGTACACTGCACTGGGTAACGTATAAAGCACAGTTCATAATAATGTTTCTTTCCAGAACTGAAAAGCTGGGAAAGAACGTGAACATGGTGAGCGAGCTGGAGGGTAGAATCCAACTGTTACTGTAGTTAAAAACCTGCAGAGCTGTGGGAGCACTGGCGATTTTCCGGGGGTGTCATGAAGCCCACTTAGTCGGTCGTCACCTGTACTTGCTCATCGTATCGTCAGTTTGGAATGGTGTGGGGACTTCATGCATTTCGGTGTTGCTTGACTTTTTTCAATTTCAATATCCCGAAGGAGATGATGACTAGTTCAGGGAAAATCGTGAAGGCCCAGAGCCTGCGACAACCCTTTCACCAGTTTAGGTCAGATCCCTTCGGCTCTCCTGCTACGTGGTCAGCTGGTATGTGTGGCACCTGAATGCAGATCTAGACTGCGCCATCCAGGTGGGGCCACCAGCCGCATCCTGGCTATTGAACTCGGCAGGCCTCACAGGAGTGGACGAATCGCCTGAGGTGCTGTTGTTTTTTTAATCCACACCCGAGGATATTTTCCCATTGATTTTTAGAGAGAGGGAAAGACAGAAATACTGATGTGAGAGAAACACATCGATTGGTTGCCTCCTGCACGAGCCCAGACCAGCGCCTGGGCCGGGGAGGAGCCTGCAACCGAGATAGGTACTCTTGATCGGAATCGAA
This sequence comes from Cnephaeus nilssonii, assembly GCF_951640355.1. Classification (NCBI taxonomy): domain Eukaryota; kingdom Metazoa; phylum Chordata; class Mammalia; order Chiroptera; family Vespertilionidae; genus Cnephaeus; species Cnephaeus nilssonii. Next base: position 1,002,783 of record NC_137092.1, read on the forward strand.
CCCGGGACCCTTCGGGTCTGCAGGCCGATGCTCTATCCACTGAGCCAACCGGCTAGGGCTCCCCTGTGGTTTTGAGGGCTTTTCTTCCGAGCTCGCCTCAGCACCTGTGCTCAGTAACAGAGCATCTGCCGGGGCAGGTGCTGACACTCACTCCAAGGAGCGCCCACCTGGGAGGAGGTCCCTGTACCCTCTCCTTTTCCCTGGTTCTTTTTGCCTCTGGCCCGGCAGCAGCCTGATGTCTGGCAAAGGGTACAAACCACAAACATTTTCCTGGAAAGTGTTGTGCTTGAGACTGCCTTGCTCGGAGGGCGCCCGGGCTTGCCAAGAGCAGGGAGCTGGAAGGAAGGAATGCCCTTGAGCAGAAGAGCCAGAAGGGATCCCGTCAGGACCCAGTGCAGACTGAGGACTGCACGTCCCTTGTGCTAACGCTTACAGACAGACATTTGTCATTTTGTGACTTCTGCGAGAGGGAGGCAGATTGTGACAGTTCTCTAAGTCCAGGGCTGGGAACCTTTCTGTAAAGGGGCAGAGAGTAAATAGTTTAGTCTTTCTACAACCCCTAAAAATATAAAAGCCATTGTTAGCCCCTCTCTCCCTCCCTCCCTCCCTCCCTTCCTCCCTCCCCCCCCCCCCCCTCCAGGCCCTGGGCCTAATTTGGCTCCAGGACCATCTTTTGCTGACCTTCATTCTACATAGTTGACATTCTTTTTAATATATTTTTTATTGATTTCTTACTGAGAGGAAGGGAGAGGGATAGAGAGCTAGAAACATCAAAGAGAGAGAAACATCGAGCAGTTGCCTCCTGCACACACACACACACACACACACACACACACACACACACACCCTGGGGATGTGCCTGCAACCAAGGTACATGCTCTTGACCAGAATCAAACCTGGGACCCTTCAGTCCGCAGGCCGACGCTCTATCCACCGAGCCAAACCAGTCGGGGCCATAGTTGACATTTTGAAGCTGAAGAGAAAAAGGGGGAAGTCAATCTAAGTTACTTTTCACCATTCCAAGAAAGGCTATTTTCTTGTAAGAGACGTGATAAATAATTTTGAAAAGGGTGCATGAAAGAATCATCTCTCTCCCTTCCTGAGTGGAAAAGAGAAGTGAGTTCTGTGTGCAAGCCAAGTACCAGGCAACTGGCTTATGAGAGAGCCACGGCCGGTGACCTCAGGTGGCCGGAGAACGAGGGGAGGAACTAGACCCTGGAACATCTGGCCCTTTGGTGAGAAGGGATGGTGCAGTTGGAGAGGTATGAGGGCAGGGTCAGGAGCGGGACCCAGTGCACAAAGAAAATGGGAGTCTCATGTTTAAAATGGTGAATAGTTTGGAGATGGTGACAGCAGAGCCGTAAAGCAGCTCTGGCCCTTCAGCCACTCCTGGGGGGCACATTCTGGAAGCAGGCCCAGCCCTGCCCCACCCAGGGAGGTTCTCTAGACACAGCCACCTACAGGCTACACCAGTAAACCAGGCACTGCTCGCCTCCGCAGGACACAATTTAGGCTGAGGCAGCGGGAGTCGGAACCACCCGAGAGTGTGCCATTTCTGTTGACAGATTAGAGAGAAAAGGTGCCGCCGACCTGCCCGAGGGCACCGGGAAGCTACTAGAGAGAAGAGCGCCTTCGGGGAGCTCTGCCCCTCACAGTTCAGAATCCAGTCGGATTAATGGCACCTCCCCTGGGAGGGGACCCGGGGCTGCTGAGAGAGGGACTTCCTTCAGTCCCCTCACCCTGCCCTGGGGGCAAGGGCTTTTCAAAGTACTTTTGAATTGAAAAAGAAGCTGGAAAAGCGGCTTAGAACCCGTGGGAAGAGGTGACAACCGGCAAGAAAAAGGACCAGTTAGTTTTCCTCATCTTCTCGGTAAAGCAGAGTTTCCTCCTCTGGGAAGTTTTAACAAAGAAAAAACTGGAGCCCAATAAAAGGGTGTAAGAGCATTGACACACGGACAATGGACTTGGGTGAGCTTGAAGGCTGAGCCACACGTGGCTGCAACATGGACATCGACAGGGAAGCTCAGGACACTGGCCCTGCCTCTGGCTCTGCTGACCTCCCAGCTGCCCCTCTTTCAGGACTGGCGTGGGGGAAGTGGGGCCTGCAAATAAAGCCTTCTTCCACATCCGTCCTCCCATGCGGCTCCTAGAAAGTTCATTTTCTGAAGATATTGCCAGAACCTCACTCCAGCGGATGACAAGGGAATTTAATTCTCCCCTAACACTCCTACTTTGCAACTTTACAACTTTACATACATTTAAGGAAGGTTTTCTGCAGGGTGAAATCTAACCAACTGAGCTACCTGGCCAGGCCTGTTTTTTTTTGTTCATTTTTAAATTAAGTAAGAAAATTGGATATTTATTTGAATCAAACAAAATGCAGAAAATCAGTTAGCATGTAAGATTAGCATTAATAAGCAATGTATGTTTATTATTGGAAAAGAGATTTTTAAAAAAGAAATTCGTCTAAAGCAAGATCGTTTCTTTTTTTTCCCTAAATATGGTAAAACTATAGAAATAACAGAAGTAAAACAGCTGGTGTTATTAGGAAGTCGCACATGTGTTGGTTTTGCTCTTTGTTGGCTTTTAAAAATAAAGCAGCTGTCCTTTTTATTTCCCATTCCATGTTACATACTGAGTGCTTTCAAACAGCTAGTTAAAGGATCCTGATCAGAATGTTGTGATAATAAAATAATCTTCATGGGGCTTCTTTTTTATGAATTCACTAACAGAATTAAGGAAAGAAGAATGCATAGTTAAAAAGATGTATTCTTTTTTCTATTCACTGCATCCCTGGTATCTCTCCCTCTTCTTTTAAGGACTCCCGTCATATTGGGTTCAGGCCACCCTAATGAGCTCCTTTGACTTTAGTTTTGGACAACAATCGATATTGAAGGGTGGTTCCCAATTATTCTTTTGGCTCAAGGGTGAAAAAGATGTTATTACAGGTAATCTATTTTGATTTTACCAAGTGAAGAGCAGTAATTTGGGGACCCAATAGATTTATAAAATTTTATCAGAGAGCAAGTAGCCCATGAGGAGTATATAGGCTTTGCTTTTGTCCAGTTTGGGCTTTTGCTGGTTACCTAATAACATAACCGCGTTTCCATCAGCACATTGTAGGTCTAAAAAAAGGAAACGAAGGCTCTCTGGTGCCAGGGCCTTGTGATTCAGTGGCCAAAGCCCCACAGTACCCTCTTCACATTTCTAGGACCTAGGCCTGCGGTCCGGGGGATCCTAATAGAAATCGTGTTCTGAAGGAAAAGGGGTGGGGGGACCCACGCGGCAGGAGGGGGTGTTCTCCTCCCCAATCGCTGCAGCAGCGCTCCAAGGCATCTTTGACCTTGTTCAGAACTTGAGGACCGCCTAGGCTGCTGCGCACGTGGCGAGGCGGGGACAGAGCCCTGTGGGACCCGCGGGACCCGTATCCTGCTGCACAGACACTGGACATGAATTCCCAGCTTGGGGCACCGCAGGACGGACACCTCGAAGGACTACCCCTCCGCGGGTTAGGAATAACAGCGGAACGAAATGCAACAGGAATCTACCCCCAGCCGGCCGACACACTTCCCTCTCCTCCACTCCTCCTTGGCCCCGCCTCATCCCCCTACGCCCCGCCCCCTCTCGACCCACGGGCCCCGCCCCGCGCCCTGCGCGCGCAGAAGAGGCGCACAAGACCCCGGAAAAGCGGTTCCATCCGGGTGCTCTCCCAGGGAAGGCATGGGGCGTGGCTTTATGACGACAGGGGGTGGGAGGGGCCAACTCCGGGGCCCTGGACTTCCGGAGGGAGTGGGCGGCCGCGTCCCCGCCCCAAGGACGCTCCATTCTGGACAAGAGGGGGGGTGTCTATACTCACACTCCCCTTGGAGGCGGAAGGATCGCCTACGCAGTTTCACATCAAAGACTCCGCCTTGTGAAGCCTTTTTTCTAACCCTTCCACGGGCTCCTCTCTCTCCCCTCCTGGATAACTCCGACGTCCCGCGCGTCCCGGGCGCTTCTCCCCCTCTGTTCCCGCGCGGGTGGTGAGGCCCGCGGGGCGCGCAGGCGCAGCGCGCTCGGGGCGGTGCCGCTGGGGGGCGGGTGACGCAGCGGCGTTGCTGCCATTTTAAGTTGTTTGTTCTGGCTCCTCGGCTCAAACGCGACTCTGCCGGGACCCGGGAGGCGCCGAGGCCGCCGCCGTTTCCGCAGCCACCGGTGGCGGGGAACGAGGCTGTGCCGCCGCGGACGCGCGTCCTCTGCTCGGCTCTCTGCGACCCGCTGTCCCGCGAGCCGGCGCCGCCGGGGGCCAGGAGGACTCGGAGCAGATGCTTGGACTGAAATAACTTTACTTGGGCTTGACTCGCCGAAGGACCTTAGCGCAGGGCTCCCTCCCTCCCTCCCCAGCCCGGGGCCGCCGCTCTCCTCCTCCTCCTCCCGCTTTCTCTCTCCCGCCGCCGTCCCGTCCTCCCTCCGCCCGGGGCGCCGAGCCAGACTATGGGTCCCAGGTGGGGGCTGCGTGGCGGCAGCAGCGCGGGCGGCCCGGCCCCAGTGCGCGCCGCAGCGGGGATGGGGGGGCTCGGCTGGCTGCTGGTGTTCTCTTGACATGGCTCCTGCCCGAGCCGCGAGCAGCGCCCCCGCCGCCGCCTCTTCCGCCGCCGCCACCGCTCCGCCCGCGGGCTGCGGCTAAGGGCCCGCCCGCGACCCCGCCCTGCACCATCCAAACTCGGGAAACATGGTCTGTTCAACGTGAGCGCGCGAATCCGGGAACTCCATTTCATTTTTCGGGGGGTGGGGTGGGCGTCCTTATAAAAAGTAATTAATATTAATACAACTATTTTATTTTTTCACCCCCCCCCCCCCCCACTGATCCTTCGCATTCACCCGGCCCCGCCTCCTGCACCCGGGCGGGAATTGTTTCCACGATGAGATGAGAGAAGACCTGAGCGATCCGGTGTCTCCCGTGGTGCGAGTGAGTCGCCGCCGCTGACGGCAAAGCGGGGAGTGGGCCTGGGCGGCGGCAGGCAGGTGGTCCCCCGGCGCGGCCTGGATTTGGGAGAAGCACCCGCCCCCTTTGCCTCAGCGATGCCCACGGTCCGGATCGGGGACCGGTCCTAGGGAAGGCTCCCCTCGGGGCACGTAGGGCTCCTGGCCGGGCTCGGGGTGCTGTCTGACCACAGAGCCGGAGCGCTTCTCCATCGTGTTCTCTCCCCCGCGCCCTCTTGCCACCATGGTCCTGGGCAGCAGCGTCGGCGGCCGCCTGCGGGTGGGGTGGGTGACGGGGCAGTTGGAAATGACTCCGCGGTTTCTCCTCCTGGCTCCTGTGGGCGACAGCTGCCCGCCCCCGGCATGCACTGTAGTTGATCGCAGGGAAGCCCTGAGCCTCTCCCCTTCCTCCTCGACCGATTTTGCACTGTTGTCTTTGCCCACCACCAAGAGTCATCACTAGCCAGCACTGACAATACACAGCAACAGCGAAGCCTGAGCTGGCTACGAACTGATCCGGTTCTGCGGCCATGGACCGGGCTGGGTAAAATCCAATTGGGTGTTTCAGTTTCATTTCCCTTCCCTGTTTTGGTGTTTTGGGGAAGGATTTTTTTTTTTCCTTCTCTTCCTCTTTTTTTTTTTTTTTTCCTTTTTCTTTTTGGTATTTGGAAAGCAAGGATCACCCTCTCCCCCTCCCTGAACCTTGTCATCATCCCTTTTCTAAAGAGGGGAAGGTCCGGATGGGTTCTAAGGATTGGACTGGTGTCCGCGGTGTTGGGTTGCACACCTAAACCCTGAGGCCAGGCTTTTCATTCCCCTCCCCCAGAGCCTATATTTTGGTACTTGAGCCAGATGTGTTTTCCAAAAAATTAGTTGAAGTATATTTTCTCCTCTTTCCTTCCTCCCTCCGCTTCCTTTTCCCATCTCGCCCCAAACGTTCTTGTCCGAACATGACTGGGCAGCACCGTGGGCTTCTCCACCCTGTAGCATGACAGCCTGCTGAGGGGCCGTTTTGGGGGTGCAGCTGTGATTTTAGCCATTCAGTCCTATCAGCAGGGGAAATGACTTGTTTCTGTTGTACTTGAGTCTTAAGAAAAAGTGCCCATAGTTTAGCGACAATTTCCAAAGGCTTTAGTACCACCTGTATTTCAAAATGGGGGACCCGAACTCCCGGAAGAAACAAGCTCTGAACAGACTCCGCGCTCAGCTTAGGAAGAAAAAAGAATCTCTAGCTGACCAGTTTGACTTCAAGATGTACATTGCCTTTGTGTTCAAGGAGAAGGTAATTTAAAGTTCTTACGGGAATTAGCACAAGTGGTTCTGTGAGTTGTTAAAGTAACGGGTCTCTTAGCTTAGAGAGTGCTAACCAGGGGGGCCACGTTGTAAAGTCTCATTTATGCTCCACAGTGCGTTTCACTTGTGGTCACGGAGAGGACCTGGGACTGAGGCTAGAGGTGGTCTCCGTGAAGGAGAAGTAGGGGGCTGGGCTGGGAGTGGTAAATGGGATCAGATGTTAGCAGCAGCCTGCTCCTCAGCCAGGATGCAGGTCCCTTCCCGGTGTGCGGGCAGTGAAGTGGGATAGAAAGTTTAAATATGTTTGGCCTTAATCAGAAGTCCACACTTAAATAGCAAATAATGAGTGGTTTTCTGCAGCTTAAAGTAATGGCGGTTTCTTAATCTTTATTTGACATGAGATTAGTTTATGAATATAAGGAAGTAGTAGGATTTCTGCACTTACATTGTGAGCTAATTTCAGAGCAGAAGTGTAATCTTAACGGATCTGTTTAACATTTGGAAGCTCCCGAGGTTTGACCCTCCTCTTAACTCGTAAAGGTTTCGGGGAGCAAGCTCCTCGCTGCTGCAGGATGTAGGGTGCAGATGGCGTTGTGGGGTGCTTTCAAGCGGGGTCGTTTTGAGTGGTTGCTCCCAGGTTGGATAGTCCCAAAGAGTTACTTCTCCATTCTCTCTCTCGCTTTTGTGTGTGTAAATAAGTTGACTAAAGAATAGGTAAGACCCGATTTTAGTTGACAAGATTGTAATGCAGGTTCACTAGAAACAAATCCAAGATGTAAGTGGTTATATTTGATCTTTATGTTCAATCCACTGTACCATCTGGCTCTAAACCTGAGAAAACCTGTTTTTATCTTGTGAATGGAGAGGATCTGAAACAAAATTTGGTCAACTTTTTTTCCCCCTTTCAAATATTGACACTTGTAGTTATGTAATATCCAAAAGAAATAATGGAAATTGACCTCTTTAAGGGTAAAACAGTTCATTTATTTTGATAGCTTTGTCTTTAAATTGCTGAGATTTTAATTTAGCTGTTTGTAGAACCAGTTAAATGAAGTTATATCAAGAGTAAATCACTTTTTTTTAAATCTGAGGGATGCTAATGTTTGTTTCTCAGAGCATTTAAGAAATATTCTTTTAAAAAATACTTTTATTGATTTCAGAGAGGAAGGGAGAGGGAGAGAGAGAAAAACATCAATGAGAGAATCATTGATTGGCTGCCTCCTGCATGCCCCCTACTGGGGATCGAGCCCACAACCCAGGCATGTGCCCTGACCAGAATGGAACCTGGGACCCTTCAGTCTGCAGGCCGACGCTCTATCCACTGACTAGGGCAAGAAATAGTTTCTAAAATAAACACTTGCTGTGGATACATGATGCTGTGAAACCATGTGGTAAACATTCTGATGGGTTGGGGTGTGGGAAAGACAGAAGGATTTACCTATTTTAAATCAGTATTTTCAGCACAAAAATTACTTCATTGAAGAATTTTGCTGAGTTAGAATGAAGGTCTGTGACATTGTAATATGGACTCAGTGTTAAAAGGCAGTGTGTTATCAGTGGATTGATAACTTTTTTTTCTTCTAGAAGAAAAAATCAGCACTTTTTGAAGTGTCTGAGGTTATACCAGTCATGACAAATAATTATGAGGAAAATATCCTGAAAGGCGTGCGGGATTGCAGCTATTCCTTGGAGAGTTCCGTGGAGCTTTTACAGAAGGACGTGGTACAGCTCCATGCCCCTCGATACCAGTCTATGAGAAGGGTAAGTTGGGTTTGTCTGGGTTTTGTATGTGATAGTGGGTTCGCCTTGCGCACGCACCCTGACCCCCAATAATGTGTAGTTACTGTGCCCATGATTCTCTTTAAAAGCTGACTTCAAATGGGTAACTTTCCTCATGTGGTATTATGCTGATAATGGTGTGCGTTATGCTGTTTTATATTACTATTCATTGCGTTTCCTTTGGGGGAGAGAAATAATGTCAGGTCCCTAATAAATAAGAAACTTAAAGTAGAAGATGCTGCTATTGCTGCCAACCTTCTGAACTTCTGCCACTCATTGGACGTTACTCCTCGTATTTGCCCAAGAGGCCCCACCCCCATAGTGGTAGGGTCAGGGAGACTGGAGGTGACTATGTCCTGGTCTGGAAGGTCGATGGTCTCTGGACAGTACTGTGCTGTGCTGTGACAGAGGACCATCAGCATCGGGCAAAGTTGTAACAAGAAGGCAGTGATCCCATATTAGATATCCCAAGATGCCTTTGCTTAAATACTTCTGATTTTGGAGGGTGGAAATAAACTTTCAGGGACTTAGAAAAAGACAAAGCACCGAGCCCTAGGTGGAGTCTTCACCTCTGGTGCGTTCAGGTGGAGGCACCTGAGTGACTGGACTGGACAGGAATTCGAACTCGGTCCCGTTGCTGCTGCCTCTTCAGTGAAGTCGTACACGGTGGCCCTTGCACTGTGCAGTGTTTCTGTAGCCAGGCCGCACAATTTGTGATGCTGCTCCTTACAACTCTGTCTCTGTACAAGTGACTTTCTCCTTTCTCTTTGTGTCACCTTACAGGACGTGATTGGCTGTACTCAGGAGATGGATTTCATTCTTTGGCCTCGGAATGACATTGAAAAAATTGTCTGTCTCCTGTTTTCTAGGTGGAAGGGATCTGATGAGCCTTTTAGGCCTGTTCAGGTATTCTCTTCTGAAATAAGTGTGGTGAGCAGCTAAAGCAAAACTCCTGGAAGAGGGTCTGACTTAGGAAATTCCTGGGGCTATGCTTTGTAATGAATTTGTTTTAGTCCCTTCCGTCCTTTTGACTGTTGAGAAAGCACTGAATTGTAGAGTCTCTTGAGAATGAGGCTCTCAGCTGCCCAGGATGTTTGCGATTAAGGCCAGAGGAAGTTTGTAATTGTAAGGTTGGCGTTGGCTGGCTTTAGGACGGGTCCTGGGCACAGTTGGCAAGCTCTCTTCCCCGGCACCACACACACTCCTGCCGTAGCAGATACAGACCGTCCTGGGCCAGCACTTTGAGGAAAAGAGGAGCAGGAGGATGCTCCGTGTCTCAGGAGACCGTTCACAGTGGTGGCCGCTGGCTGCCTGTGGTCAGTGAGCATGTGAAATGTGGCGAGTGTTCCTGAAGAACTGAGTTTCTAACTGCATTTTAATTAAGGAGCCGTATTGGCTAGCATGTACAAGAGCACAGCTGTATGTGTGTTTCACATCGTGTAACATGTTTGTGGTATGGTTACATGTACGTGTTTGTGCTTTTTAATTAGGCTAAATTTGAGTTTCATCACGGTGACTATGAAAAACAGTTTCTGCATGTACTGAGCCGCAAGGACAAGACTGGAATTGTGGTCAACAATCCGAACCAGTCCGTGTTTCTCTTCATTGACAGGCAGCACTTGCAGGTGGGCATGGATCAAATAGGGCTGCTTCCAACCCTCCCCTGATCGTCAAACTGCTTTCTGGGCGCGTGGCTTGGTTCTGTATTGCCCTTCGTCACTGCGTTATTTTTGAAGTTAGTTAAAGAACAAGAAGCCGATCTCCTGGGCCTGACCCTAAGACATTGGTCCCCAGACTTGGCTGCGTATTAGAACTCGCTGGGGTGCGATTTTTTTTAATTGATTTTACGAGAGAGGGAGGAGAGCAGGAGAAATGCCGATTTGTTGTTCCACTTACACACTCATTGGTTGATCCTGTGTGTGCCCTGATCAGGGATCAAACACCTGCAACCTTGGAGTATTGGGATGATGCTCTAACCAACTGAGCTACCTGCCAAGGGCCAAGCGGGGGTGCTTTTAAAAGTTACTTTTTAGATTCTCATGTATTGATTTGAGAGGGCCAGAGGAGGGGGCGGGGAGGAACATCTGTTAGTTCCACTTTTTTTTTATATATATATATGTATTTTACTGATTTTTTTACAGAGAGGAAGGGAGAGGGATAGAGAGTTAGAAACATTGATCAGCTGCATCCTGCACATCCCACCACTGGGGATGTGCCTGCAACCTTGGTGTATGGGGACAACACTCTAGACAACTGAGCTACCCATCCAGGGCCTGGCCCATTTTTTTCATTTTAAATATCAACCTCATTTACATACACAGACGCCAGGAATCAGGAAGGCCACCTGTGTTTTCTTCTGTCCTTTTTAGAGGAGCTACAATGACAAGGTGAGCTCTGAGGCAGGTCTGGTTTGATTCATCTGGCGGTTGTGTGTGACAGCACACTTGCCCCAAGTTAGATGGTTAAATCCAACTTCCTTTTTTTTAATTGTAGTACTTAGAGTTTCATGGGTCTGGTTGGTAATTCTTTGGCTTCTTTCTAGTTCTTTTCTCTGTATGTGCTTAGATCTTTTTTACCATTTCTGTTCCCCCCTGGCTTCTGCTCGCGCCACGTCTGCTATCTTTCTGTATGCAAGCATGACTTCGAAGCTCTCTTCAAATCTGTCCATGAAATGCCTCTAACCCTGATTTCTTTCAGCAATTAGTCTGTGGTTGACTTATTCGGTCTGCCTGCATCCTTCAAATGTTTATTTGTGGTCACACTTCTCTGTTTTCCTGTATTTCCTATGGCAAAGCTCTCAACTCCCAGGGTTCCTATCTGTGGCCAAGAACCATCAGGTATTCCCTTACTCTGTGCTTTGTCGCCGTGTCCTTAAGTGCTTAATAAATTGAGGAGGTCGACTTCATGTGGCAATCGAGCACTTATGTTAAAGCCTTATTTATTAAGAATATTAAAACTCTTCCCTTTCAGACTCCAAAAAACAAAGCTACAATCTTCAAGTTATGCAGCATCTGCCTCTACCTGCCACAGGAACAGCTCACCCACTGGGCGGTTGGCACCATAGAGGACCACCTGCACCCTTACTTGCCCGAATAGAATGCTGACCAGCAAGTGGAGACGATCAGAGTGCAGCGGCAATTTTTTCTTGTTTTCTTACCACTTTATTCTTTCAGAGTTTAAAGAAAATGGACTCATGCACAGAACACTATGCATTTTGAAACTTGTTCATCCTGGATTTGTTTTTAATCATTTGTATCTCAGAACTTAAATTCGATGTCTTCTGCACAGACTGTGTGAAAGAGGATGCTTTGCATCTGTGCTGCACTGCGTCAGCATCTTAAAATGTGAAGTGAGAGGACTATGTGCACTGAAATGCCGATGTGTCTGAAAGCACCAGGTGATACTCATGGTTGATGGTCTTCCATGTGTGCTGGCTTTGCCTCTGGCATCTGTCATCAGTATTTGGAGGGTGAGAAGGGAATGTAACAGGTATAAACAACATTTTAGAAACTTCATAGCTTTGCTCGAATCACCGTTGATCCTGAGCACTGTCAGATTCATTCTAATAACCAGAAGTGGTTGTTCAAAAAAACACAACCACAGGAAAGAAACCTTAAATGAAAAAAGCATCTCAATTGTAGGCATAATTGCCTCATATCTTACTGGGCCATGTTTGTTTCCTGGTACTCATAAATATGTGTGTTTTATTTCCAGATCGCTTTTCCAGGCTGCTGTTACAAAGTGTTCTGTGTGGACACAGTCAGACACAGGAAAGCAGATCTGGAGCCTCGAGTGGCTAACGCAGCTGTCAAATCGATTCGCTCGTAGCTACAGAAGCCAGGATAGGTAGAGGACTTGCCTTTTGGTTTTCGTTTTCTTTTCTGGTTTTAAAGAGGAGATTTTTATTACAAAGAAAAAAAGAATTCCAGTGAATTGTGCAGAAATACTGGTTTCTACACTATCCTTAAGAAAAACTTATAAAGGGTTTTTTGGGAGTAGGAAAAAGTTATTGAAGTTGAAATCTTAAATTGTAAAAACCACCATTGAGTGTCAAAGTTATAAAAGCATAACTCATTTTGTGCAATGAACATAAGGAAAGACTACTGTATAGATTTTTGTTTTGTTTTGTTTCTTTTAAATGAAGAAAAGCTTTGCTTAAGGGTTGCATACTTTACTGGAGTAAATCTGAATGATCCTACTCCTTTGGAACAAACAGTGCTTACTGGTTTCCAATTGTATTTAGCTTTGGGTTGAAATTTGAAAAAATGAAAACCTAAATAAAATAGGTGAAGTTCCCTGACGATGCAGGTGAACACACAACACGTGAAGTGGTCACTCTTTCCTGGGCTCTGGGAGCATCATTGATGACCTGGAGGGTTAGAGTCCCGGCTAAGGCGCAGATTCGGAAGGAAAAGCCCAGCCACTGGGGTGGTCATGTCAGCAAGACTAGAAATCATGAAGTAACGCTGCTCTGAGCTCTTGCCCTGAAGTCTCTGACAGCCCTGCGTGGACATGTGGGTGCCTGCCCAGGCTCACGTGGTGAGGAGGGAGGGTTTTAACCAGCTGCCTGGTTCCGTAGGGCCCAAGCTTCCAACTGTTGTTCTCTAATGAATTCAACAAGTTCTGCATTTCCCAACCATTGGTTTTAATAAACTGAAGGCCCAGTGCATGAAATCTGTGCACAGGTGTGGTCCCTGTGCCTGGCCAGCTGTTGAAGCATGAGTGTCTGGTGTGGAAGGGCAGGTCCCAGCTGACCTCTGGGCCCTGGGCAGCACCGGGGCTCCCGAGCCCCCTCCTCCACCTGAGTCATTGGGCCCCGCGCCCCCCGCTACACACACTGGTTGCTGTCTGTGGGGCGATCCCCCTCAACACTCGCACCCGCCTTAGCTTGGTGCCGCCCACTCACCTGCGGTCCACTCTCGTAGGGGGCTCTTGTCTGGGCTGGCAGCACCTCCACTGCCTCCCACTCTCCTTCTGCCAGCACCACGTCGCCCCCTGGTGGTCAGCGCATGTCATAGGGAGCGGTCGAACTTGTAGAGGGGACAATTTGCATAGTAGACATAGATTTTGAAAAGTTATGAGTAATGCAGAAAGCTGCGTACCCTTTAACCCACATTTAGTCTTAACATTTGCCACATTTGTTTTTGTCTTTCTGCCTAACTAAACATACTTGAACCTCTGAGTCTGGTGGCACCTCACATGCACATCTTGATTCCTCACTCCTTAGTGCTTAGGCGTATGTCCCACAGGAGAGTTACCAAGCTCGGCAAGTGTGCCAGTGCCCTCAGTGGTGTGTTTAACCCCCTGCCGCCCAGGATCGCTGCATTGGGCTGTTAGGTCTCTGGTCACCTTTTACCTGGGACAGTTCCTCAACCTTAACCAGCCTTGGCATTGCTGAAGAATACAGGTCAGCTTTTTAAAAATATTTTTTTATTGATTGCAGAGAGGGCAAGATAGGAACGTGAATGACGAGAGAACTCATTGGCTGCCTCCTGCACGTCCCCAGGGCATGTGCCCTGACTGGGAATCCAGCCGTGGCCACCAGCCAGGCGAGGACAGGCCATTGTTTAAGGAGTTGCTCATCTTGATCTGGGTGAAGCTTCTTCCCGGCGAGGTGTGGATCTTGCATTCTGGCCAGTGACCTTACACCCTTCCCAAGTGACCATTCCGAGGCCCCCTGTCAGTTGGCTGTGTTGATGTTGGTTCTGGCAGGTCCAAGGTGTCCTGTTAGCTCCTCAGGAGGGTGTGGGTGCCTTTTGCCATAACCCATCCTGACCGTGACGGTGGTGGGCAGAGATTTCCGTAACTTCTCCCTTCACCTGGGTTAGCCTGCTGCTGCCAGGAGAGCCCTCCCGTCCGTCACTGATGAGTAACCTACCTAAGAGTTGGGCTCAGTGCCTCAGCAGTAAGTCTAAAATGCTCAGCATGGCATGGGCAGGACTGCAACATGGACTGAACAGTTTGGGAGTTGGTCTTTCTGATGCGGTGCAGTCTGGGAGATTTGAAACCTGCAGGGTTTTATTCTAGGTACCAGTCAAGTGGCTAACGGGATGCCCGCCCCCAATGGGGAATAAGCCATTCCTGTAACAAACGCTCAGAAAAGCAGCACACCGCGCTCTTGTACCATCTGTGCTTTGCCTCCAGCTTTCTTGGGGGTTAGTCTAGGCCACATCACTCAGTCTGCTTTCCAATGTGAGCGATGGTTCATCTATTTTGAAGTTCCATAATCTTTATTTTTAGGGTAAGAGGGAGAAACATTGACTGGTTCCACTTATACATTCATTGGCTGATTCTTGTATGTGCCCTGACCGGAATCAAATCCGCAACCTTGGCGTGTTGAAACGATGCTCTAACTAAATAAGCTACTGGGCCAGGGCTGAAGTTCCATAATCTTGAAACTGGGATTAAAAAATGTAAGACAAAAAAAAAAAATGTAAGAGCATTTTAAAGCGGAGCAGGATTAACCAGATTAACCATTAATTTCTGTTTCTCCTTTAGTTTAATATTAGATGTCAGTTTTAAGGTGTTTGTTTCTTTGCCTACGTTTTCAAAACACTGAGCTAAGAACTTTTCACCCCGGTATCATACATATGGTTAAAAGTTAACACTGAAGAGGCTTATAATTAAAGAAAAACAGATGCCCCTGCCCGCTGTCCCACGTGGTCTCTGCTCTCTCCCCTGGAACACGAGTTCTCGGCTGCTGCCGGTTGTGCTCTTTATTAGGCAGGTACATGCAGTCGTACCCTCGACGCCCGCCGGGTATCCTAGCTCCCCAGGTGCTTGGTGTGCCTGCCCTGAGCCACCAGCTTCCCGGTCGTCTTGTTGGTCAGGTCCACGGAGGCAAAGGCCAGCGTCCTCCCTTGCTTCAGGATCTGTGCTGTTATCACCACCACTTCGCCTATTTTCGCCGGTGACATGTACCTGGAAGGGAAGCAAGTTGACATACAGTTAACGGCAGTTCTTAAAGGGAGAGCTGTGCGCACGGCAGAAGAGCCTTCTTATGCTGAGCTATTTCTAGGAGGGAAGGAAGCCATGCCAGTGACCCTCTGTCCCTTCCAATGTGAGTGGCTGGTCCTCACCCACTAGTTCCTTTTCCCATAAATAGAGGACGGGACTTTGCCTACACCCCCTTTTTTCACTGTTTCCCGCTTCAGATTTACTTGGAGCTGGCGGGAGATTCCTCAGGCTTTCATTTAATCTGCAGAGCTTGCTGAGTGAAGGACCACTTGGTGTCTATATCGTGTCGTATTGATGTTAAGAATCTACTCCACTCTAAGATGGCTATATAAATGCGAGGTCCTTGCAGTCCTGGTGATGAATTGTGTATACATATTGAGAGAGACACTTCCAACCCACCTGTATTCAAATTGTCATTTATTTTTGAAATATCTATCGTATATCTTTGAGACTATGTCCTAGTTTCTGTTCAAGGGACTCACTTAAAAAAAGATGTTTTTATTGATTTCAGAGGAAGGGAGAGGGGGACAGAGAGAGAAACATGAATGATTAGAGAATCATTGATCAGCTGCCTCCTGCACGGCCCCCACTGGGGAGTGAGCCCGCAACCCAGGCATGCGAACCAAACCGTAAACTGGTTCATAGGTCGATGCTCAACCACTGAGCCGTGCCAGCCGGGCAGCGAGTCCCTATTTGAAGCTCAGGCCAAAACTTTTGTCAACATAACACTTGGAAAGGCCAGAGCTGTCTTCCTAGAAACTCGTCATGGGTGTCAAAGCCGCCGAATCTGAGCAGATCAGGCCCAGCAGGGCTAGGCTTGAAGGCCGCCGCTCCAAACAGACCCTGAGGGCAAAGAGCCGCCAGCAGAGCTGCTCACGGCGGCGGTGGCGGGAGGGAGGCTGCTGGCCGCTCCGCACCAGAGGCCGACCTCGCTCTGTCATCTTCATCGCAAAGAGCACGTGCCTCTCGTCCTGGGATTTGCTTACTGCACCCTCAATTTAGGTTATTTCCATAGCAACAAGGGACTGTGCGGTGCTAGCCTGATACAGACTTTGATTGCTTACACACCTAACGACTGCATTTCCATCGCCCTCATGTCCCGTAACACTGGCTTTCCCACGCTAACCCTGGCCAGTCCCCTGGGGAAAAAAATCATTTTTCTGTTAGTTTGGAGGCAAAAGCAATTGTCTGGAAACTCAATCCCTTGCCCCTGCGCTGCCGTTGGACAGGACTGGGCAGCCTTGCTGGTTGGCGCTGGCGCTGACGGGTGTACATTTGGGAACGTGTGACCCCTGCAGGCACGCTCCCACACCGTGTGGTTGAACCTGCAGAGCCTGTCTGTGCGCCTCAGGGAGACACCCTATCTGTGGTCACCTGTCCCTGGGAGAGGTGTCTCTATGGAGGTTTCTCCGTTTTTTCTTTGCGTTCCCTTCAACCTGTACGTGTCCTGAACACGCGTCAGGACTGTGACACAGAAGCCGTGAGTCTGTGGTGGTGGTTTTCCCACCAGCATCTGTGTTAGAGGCCGAAGGTTGGCTTTTTCAAGAAATGTTTGGTTGTGAATCTCACCCGAGGATATTTTCCATTGATTTTTAGAGTGGGAGGGTGAGGGAGACAAATCTATTGGCTCCCTCCCACACGGCCCAGCGATTGAACCTGCAATGGAGGTACACGCCCTTGACTGGAATCGAACCCAGAACCCTTCAGTCCCTGGTCCGACGCTCTATCCACTGAGCCTAACCTGCTAGGGCTGCTTTTTCGAAGGTTTGGGTCACTTCCTTTACGACACGTGTACACACTGTGCCTGGAAGGTAGTTCCTTTACTTCTAGGTTCAAGGCGGAGAACACTAGGGCCTATCTCAAATGGGTGCAGCGCGGCTACTTACGTGATATTCATGTCCACGCTGACGCCCGGCAGGGCCCTCTCCGTGCAGAGCAGAGCCATGGTCGAGATGCTGTCCACCAGGGTGGCCGTCAGCCCCCCGTGGAGCGTGCCCAGCTTGTTGGTGTGCTCCTCCTCGACTCTCAGCTCACAGGTCACCCTCCCAGGAGCCGCCGAGACCAGCGTCACCTGAATGCAGAAGGAAAGGATGGTGAGCACCCTGTGGGCCCTGGACTAACCTGAGTCACCCCAAAAAAGGGTGACTCAAAGTCAATGTGACCCCTCTCTCTCCGACAGAAGTTAACCCTTACGGAAACTTTTTAAAGAAAAAGGGACATACAGGGAAAAACAACAGTAGTCTTGGCTGGTTCCCACTCCTCTGGCAGAGATCAACATTCCATGTTCTGCACAGCAACCTGGCATCTCTTACTGTCTGCTGGGAAATTTTGCACCAGCGAAGCCAGCTGGCCCCTGGGATCTGTTAGTCCATTATAGGTTTAATGTGAATGTTCCCTAGATTTTGCACATGGCAATTTTTAAAATTACATAGTAGTGAATGGTTTAAAACAATTTTAAAAACAAACGAAGAAATTCCGTAATTCAAGGAGTTACTAGAATCAATAAGGTTATGCCAGAAGCTCATTTTAGGTGCAAACCCTCCACCTAGCACCCGAGTTTGCTGCCGGGCTGCAGCTCCAGGCACTAACAACCCGCGGGCTGCGAGCGCGCCCGGAACGCGCTGTCCACCGCCTCCGGCGCCGCGGGCCGCCTGGAAGGGTCGCACAACCGCCCTTTCCGGCCCGGGAGGCGCGCAGTGCCGTCTCCCGAGTGACAACCACGCTTAGCTGTGAACGATCAGACGAGCTCCTCGGCGCCCTTGACCCGGCGCCCCCCGCGATCGCTACGCTGAGCTGCGGGCGCAGCGACAGGATCTGGCGAGAGGAGCGCGGCGCCTCCTCTCCCTGCACCACAACCGGCGGCTGCGCCTCCGGTACCTTTTCCAAAACTTTGTCAAAACCGGGGACTCCGCTGATGGCCGCCATCACCTCCCGCAGTTTGTGGGTCAGGCTCATCGTGAGACGTCCGCGAGCTTCGGGGCCCCGCGCAAGACTGAACCTTGGAAGCGCCGGGCAGCCAGGCGCTGGCAAACGCACAAGGACGCAGAGGACGCCGACGAGTCGCCATCCGTCCGCGGGGCGCGCCCCCCACCCCCCCCCCCGCGCCACGCCCTCCCGCGCACGGACGTGCCGCGCCCCGCTGTGACGCGCGCGCATGCGCTGTGGTGCCCTCCCCGGCGCCGGCCGTTCCTTCCTCCACTGCGCAGCCGCGCCGACCGCCCTCCCAGCGCCGCCCACGTTTCCCCGCCGGGCGGTTGACGCGGGAGCCTCGCGGCGGCGGGCGCCTGCGCAGAGCGGCGGGCGGCGGTGAGAATCCGCGGCGATGGAGCGGAAGCGCAGCCCGGAGAGCGGCCCGGAGGCGGGGCCGGACGACGGGGACGCGGCGGGGAAGAAGCGGCTGCTGCTGTGTGCGGACTTCACCTCCGTCGCCAGCTGCGATGTCGCTGTGGCGCGGCGCTACCTGGCGGAGAACGCCTGGGAGGTGGAGGTGCGCGCCGGGCCCGGGGTGCAGGGCCCGGGGTGGTGTGCAGGACCAGGTGGGGGTGCAGGGCCTGGGGGGGAGGTGCAGGGTCCGGGAAGGTGCAGGGCCCGGGGTGGTGTGCAGGACCAGGTGGGGGTGCAGGGCCACGGGAGTACAGGGCCTGGGGGGGAGGTGCAGGGCGGGGGAGGGTGCAGGGTCTGGGAAGGTGCAGGGCCACGGGGGTACAGGGCCTTGGGGAGAGGGTGCGGGGCCCGGGAAGGTGCAGGGCCCGGGGTGGTGTGCAGGACCAGGTGGGGGTGCAGGGCCACGGGAGTACAGGGCCTGGGAGGGTGCGGGGCCCGGGAAGGTGCAGGGTGGGGGGCGGGCCGGGCCGCGCTCAAGAGCCCACCCCGTGTGCCTGCTTTCCTCAGAGGGCGCTGAACGCTTACTTCGAGCCGCGAGCGGAGGAGGGCGCCCTCCCGAGCCACCCCGCGACCTCGCCCGCGCCGGGGTCCTGGTGAGTGGGGGGCGCCCCGGGAGGAGGGGGAGTGCGGGCGGCACCCTCCGAACTGTTCTTCACTCCAAGGCAGGAAACATGCCAGCGAGAGGTTCCAAACAAAGGAATGAGGCAGAAGCCTCTATGGAAACATGGTGGCTTGGAAGTCCGCCTGCGTCCTGTATTGACTGTTTTTACTTTGTTTTTCATATTTTTTGTTGATTTTTAAAGAGAGGAAGAGAGAGAGAAACATCCATGAGAGAAGCATCATCCATCAGCTGCCTCCCGCACGCCCCCTACTGGGGGTCAAGCGCACAACCCGGGCCTGTGCCTGATCCGGAATCGAACCCGTGACCTCTTGGTTCCTGGGTCAGATGCTCTTCGCTGGGCTCTGTCTATTGTTTACTCTCCACGTGCAAACGGTGGTTTTCTGTAAAATGCACCCCCTGCCCTGTGATCGCGAGTGACAGCAGGCTTCATCTGCAGAATAAAATCCGGATCCCTCCCGGTCGCCGTACGTTTGCCCTTAGAGGAGAATGCGAACTGGAGAGGGCGTGATGGGATTAGAAAAAAGCACCCCGCAGCGGGAATTATTTCAGACAGAAATGACCGATGGTGGATGGGAAACGAGGTGTTCGCACAGGCCCAAAGCGCCGGCCCACAGAAGGCTCCCTACAGGGGGAGGCATCGCTGGGCGGGGAGGGATGGGGTAGACACCACCCCAACCGGGACCAGGCGGTCAGGCCGCAGGACCAGTGCTGGGACAAAGCCCACGGTCGGTGCCTCCTGCGAGGGTGACACTCTAGCCCTCGGTGTCTCCCCAGCAGCAGGTAATCCGAGTCCAATCTTAGGAAAACACCAGGCAGGCCCTCCTGAGGGACCCTCTACAAAGTACGGGGCCCTGTGCTTCCCCGTGCCCAGGTCACGAGAGGCAAGGACTGGAGGACGATTCTGGATTAACGGAGACGAGAGAACGTGCCAGGTCCTGGGTGAGGACCTAGTAGCACAGTTGGCGAAATGTGAACAGGCCTTTACTTAAAAAAAAAAAAAAGAGGAAAAGATTTTTTATTGGTTTTTAGAGAGAGAAAGGAGGAGGTGGGGAGAGACTCCCGTGTGAGAGCTGGCATCGAAGCAGCAGCCTTGGTGCAGGCACGAAGCCCAGCGCACTGAGCCACACGGCCAGGGCTCGGCTCTGCGCTTTCAGAAACAAGATTTAAAATGAACCCAAATAATGTGGGAACGTCTCGGTCTGACGGGTCCTAGTTTACAAATCAGGGCATGGCGGGGCCTGAGTTCACTCTCACCTGTAAGTGAGCACGCACCTGGGTGACAAGGAGGCGTCTGTCTTCCTCAGTCGGGACTTCTGCTGGCGGAGACTGGGGTGTCCTCACCTGTGAGGTGAGGGGCGAACACGTGGAAGCACTTGTTAAATCGAGCCGCTGCAGGCCGTCTGCAAAGCTTTGCTTCACTCTGGTCTTGGCAGCGTGGACCTCACCCACGAGGAAGCGCCTGACCCCGGCGGCTCCGCTGGGCCCCCTCGGCAGGAAGACGGCAGCGCCTTCTCCCTGGTCACCTGGAACGTGGACGGGCTGGACCTGAACAACCTGTGGGAGCGGGCTCAAGGGGTGTGCGCCTCCATCGCTCTGTGAGTGCTCGCGCTGCTGTGGGAGGGTGGCGGGTCGCGTCTCCCCGCGTGCAGAGGGCCGAGACCCCAATTCCGGTCCAGCGCCCAGGGTGGCGGGAGGGCGGGCAGGAGCAGACCTCTGCGGGAAGCCTCCCGTGCTCTAGCTCGCTAGCCTTCGTGTGTGACCGTGGCCAGCGGCTCCGCGTCTGCCACGCCGGCTGTCCCCTGTGGAGTCACCGGTGGCCACGGCGCTCCGGGGCTGTTTTCTTCGTCGGGGATCACTGTTCCCAGAGGACGGAGGGGTGATCACACGTGACGTGTCCCTCGGGGTGCAGGACTGGGGTGCCTCTCAGATTACTGCTTCCTGTTGTCCGTGATTCTAAACAACTTCACAGTGTGGTGTCACGTATATGTTTTTTAAATTAATCCGCAGTATTGTGTGTGAAATAGCACAGATCTCTCATTTTATCGTTACCAAGGAGCAGCATGAACAGTGACTAGTGGGTGTCTGAGACGGTCATAGCTTTGCATTTCTCTTACGTGGTGGTATTTTGCTGATCTAGGTACCGCACATGAAATGGCACATGCCTGCTGTTCATCATACCCGATGTTTTTAAACAGGTACAGCCCAGACGTGGTATTTCTACAGGAAGTCATTCCCCCGTATTACAGCTTGCTAAAGAAGAAAGCAAGCAGCTATGAGATTATTACAGGTAACGGCTTTCCTGTCATTTAACTTGTCTTTTTCTTTGAAAAACCTGTCAATGAAAGAAACCAATCAA
The DNA here is from genome assembly GCF_951640355.1 of Cnephaeus nilssonii. NCBI lineage: Eukaryota > Metazoa > Chordata > Mammalia > Chiroptera > Vespertilionidae > Cnephaeus > Cnephaeus nilssonii. The sequence continues at coordinate 1,024,136 of NC_137092.1, forward strand.
AGCCTGTTGGAGCGCAGAGACAAAAAATAAAGTTCAAACACAGTAAGTTTAAGCAAACAAGCCAGACACACAATACTGAGAGAACCATAGGAGAATATTTGATGTAGCTTTGATGTGAGAAAGTGTTTGAAATGAATGATACCTCAGGAAAATGTAAATTGTCAAAATTTGAAACAGTGAGTAGCTTTTTGGTGACATTAAATCATTAAAAATTTTAAGTGTGATAATTGCATTGTAGTTATACTTTTTTCCAGATTCTTAATTTTTCAGTTATAATTCACATGCTATATTAGCTTCATGTGGTTATGCTTTTTCAAAACTTTTTTTTCTTCTAGCTTTTTACTCTAAATAATTTATTTTTTATTTTTTTTATTTTCCACCTGTTTTGTTTTTACCGCTTTGGCTACATGTCATGATTCTGGGCTCAGTCCCATGTTCCCGTCGCCTTTCCCTTTTCCTCAGGCTGTGGTTTGCTTTGACGTACTGTCTAATCCAGACTTGCTGAGGAGAGGGCTCCGTCTCTTTCCTGCTCTCTCTGTGGGACGGCTTTTCTGCCTTCTCCTGGGGATTCTTTTTCTCGCTCCTGGTTGGATTTCTTGTTTTCTGAACCCGTGCCTTCGCGGTGTCCTCCCGCATTTTATTGGCGCACATTCTGGAATCCCTTCTAAGAAAGAGTGAGTGTGGGGGGGGGGGGTTTGTGAACCCCTGTGATTCATCCCCATAACTGGCTGGTGGTTTGGCTGCACATAGATTTCTAGGCAGAAAGGTATTGTCAGTGTTTTCCGGTTTCCATTGTTGATTATAAATTTAAAGCCTTACTAATTCCTGGCCTCCGCTCTCCCTAAGCTTTGAAGGTCTTCTTTTCCATCCTAGTGTTCTTTGGGTGGTTTTTTGTATTTTGGGTTTTTTTCTCATTTATTCTGAACACTTGGAAGGAACTTTCAGTCTGGAGGTTTGTGACCTTCAGTTCAGGAAAATTCGTCCCTCTCTGTGTCCCTCTCCTGCCACCTCTCCAGCCTTCCTCCGACCCCTTCCTTTCCCTTCCATTCTTTTTTCATTCTTTCCTCCTTTTTCCTTATCTTTTTCTTCTTTTTTGGATCCTCTGTTCTGATAAACCAGTTGCCACTCCTCCATCCACTTGGTTTTTTTAAACTGTTGGAAGCCTCCATCACTGCCTCTTCTGTTCTCTTTTCTTCTTGCAGCTTTACATCTTCTAAATGTTCTATTCATTTATAATAATTTTCCTGGGCTTCCGAGTGAGAAGTAAATGCATGTCAACTTGCCTCAGTTTGTCTCATCTACTCTGTCTTCAGGAATTGCTCCAACTTATTTGTTTCCTGTTGGCACCGTTAGCTAGTTGTGGCACCTGCGTGAAGTCGTGTTTACTTTTCTATTTCTCCGTACTTCCGTGACCTTGGGGAGGGGCAGGTGAACACAGGGACGTGGTTGGCCATCTTCAGCTATTTTGAAACCATAGTTTACTTTAAGATTGAGATCCACTTAAGTATCTACTTGTTTGTTATAAAATCTTCAGTGGGAAACCTGTTATACTAGTGTCTTCTCACCTGAAATTCTGTTCTACAAACATCCGCAGGTCATGACGACGGGTATTTCACAGCCATAATGCTGAAGAAATCAAGAGTGAAATTGAAAAGCCACGAGATCATCCCTTTCCCAAACACACAAATGATGAGAAACCTTCTGTGTGTGCATGTGAGTGATCTTTAAAGATCCACTGCTTTTTAAGAAAAGCACAGGCTCTCCTTTGTAGTGCCAGGGTGGGGTTCTTTTTCTTCGCTCACTGCTGTCCTTACAGAGAACTTGCTCCTCACTCATAGATTCTTCTATTAGTCTTAAAGAACTCGGTAAGTTACGTTTTTATATAAATTTCAAACAGACACAATCTTGTAAAAATAAAACCCTTGACTTGTTAGATGTTTTCTGAGAATGTGAAAGGTTTGTTAATGTTCCACGTTCACTCTCTAAAGTGGTTTTTCTTCCTAAATGCGTTGTCCTGCGCTGGAAGGAACAGCACCGTGACGATGAGCAAGCTCCCTTCCGTGGGTGTGCCCCAGCCAGTGGCTAATCTGCTGATCCTGGGGTCAGAGGTCAGCATTGGGGCTGACGTAACAGCTGTGCCTGTTTGTCCCGTGTCAGGCGAGCGTGTCGGGAAACGAGCTGTGCCTTATGAATTCCCACCTGGAGAGCACCCGGGGGCATGCGGAGGAACGCGCGAATCAGTTTAAGATGGTTTTAAAGAAAATGCAGGAGGCTCCAGAGTCGGCCACCGTTATATTTGCGGGAGATACGAACTTAAGGGACCAAGAGGTGAGTGGCAGCAGCAGTTCGGTGTTGAGGGCAGGTTTCTGCTGTGGAAGCCGATTCCGGTTCCTTTTGAAGAAGGCGGTAAAATGGGCCCTGGCCCTTACAGGTGGAAAACCAGCAGTATGGACTCGGCCGTGCTCTGTCCCGCATCGCGGAAGCAGGCAGGAGGCCTGCTGTGTGGGGGGGGAAGCGGGGCGGGTGCGACCACGCAGGACGGTGTGGGTTAACGCGGGCTCGGGGGGAGCGGTGGTGAGGGAGCTTAGCAAAGGCACGCTCATCGTGGGTCTGGTTGCCAGGTGAGGACAGAAAGAGCTGAGCATCATGGTCGCCCCCCTTTTCCTGGTACCGCGTGTCCAGGTCTGAACAAAGTCTTTCCTCCGTCCAGTTGCGACGTGAGGTTTCTCAGGGCCTTTATAGACTTAGAACCCGCCTTCCCCCCGTGGCCCCGCTCACGGCAGCCGGAAAGCGATCGGACATGAGATTCTGCTCAGGCCCCGCGGCAGCTCCAGGGGCAGGAGAGCAGTGCGGTGAGGACTCTGCCCCGGGAAGGCAGCTCCCCACGGGAGGAGGCGGCTCGGCCTCCTGGGTGCGCTGTCCCGGCACGGTGGCTTCTGTCGGCTGTTCACAGATTGACTTGTTGATGGCAGCGGTTTCTGGTGTCTGGTTGAGGGACTGAATGACTTCAGTTCCGCTTTTCAACAAATGGTGTTCGAAACTGATACCACGTGCAAGACTGTGAAGTTGGGCCTTCACATCCTGTATCGCAGTTCTCGGCGTGGACCCAAGGCCTGACGTCAGCAGGAACGAGGGGAAACGTCCTGATGCGGGCGTGGCGGTGACTTCTTGGGCATGACACCAGCAGCACAGACAGCCACGAGCAAGGAGGGAGGTGGATGTCGTGGAGATAAACTTGTGTGCATCGGCGGAGTGAAAAGGCGACAGGGGATGCGGGGAAATGTTTGCAAATCGTGTATCCGACAAGCAGTTCGTGTTCAGAATATGTAAAGAACTCTCACAAGAAAAGCCAACAATAAGAACCTGATTTTGTTTTCATCCTCTTCGCTTCTTGCCACTTACTGTGCTGGCTGCGCGCCTCACAAAATGGAGGCAATGAAGGACTTCCTGCCCACAGCCAGGCCAACGCATGCCACATTGTCAAGATCAAGAAAAAGCAGCGTAGTGTGACGTTCAAAGTCCAAGCAGCCACGACAGGAGAAGCTGAAGCCGTGCCTGTCCCAGGTTTGGCACTGAAGCTGGAATGAACCAGACATGATGATCTGTATTAAAATGTTAGAAATTCTTCAAAAAAGACAACCTGATTAGAAAATAAGCCAAAAAGGTCTGGCTGCACAATTATGTGGATATACTTAATGCCATTGGTATATGTATGTTTTTAAATGGTAAATTTTATGTGTAACTTATCGGTAAAAAAAAAAACACGAGTGAATGAAAAAAGGAAGAATTAATATTGTTAGTAAATTTCAAATAGAACTGAAGGCAATTGGCATTGGATCATATAAATGGCATCTTCCACATTTACATATAAAACAACATAAACTAATGAACAAAAATAGAGCCAGAGAAAAAAATATTTTAGACTATAATGAAGTAATCCTGTTATTTGCAGATTTTTAATGTTTCCAAGTCGCCATTTTAATTTAGGGGAAAACCCTTGAATCTTACAGAGTTTTCTGTCTTTTCAGGTTACCAAATGCGGGGGTTTACCCGGCAACATCTCGGATGTCTGGGAGTTTCTGGGCAAACCTAAGCACTGCCAGTACACGTGGGATACGCAGATGAACTCGAACCTCGGCATCCGGGCCACCTGTAGGCATCGCTTTGATCGGATATTTTTCCGAGCGGCAGAGGGAGGCGGCCATATCATTCCCCAGAGTCTGGATCTCCTTGGGCTGGAAAAGCTGGACTGTGGCCGATTTCCCAGTGACCACTGGGGCCTTCTGTGCACCTTGGACGTCATACTGTGAAGTGTTTCCAAGTACAAGTCACATGTCCTGAGTAGCTTTGTGCTGGAGATTTGCACAGAGAATTCCTGCCCATCTGGAAAGTCAGGTTTAATGTGGAAGAAGGAATATATTGGACCATCAGAAGAGAAGGGAAAACTTTGTGTTTTGTGTCCTTAGGTTTCAGAACAAAGTGTTAATGTTTATTTCGAGGGAATGTCTGTGTCCAGAATATGAGGTCTCCTGGTGAGAGGGCTGAAGGCTGTCGTCTGTCCGCAGTGCTCAGAGCTGCTGGCCAGACCGCACTGCCTCTGGGCCAGCCTTTATCGTTGACTCAGCGTAGAAATCAGGAACCAAAGTAGAGAATGTTCTGAGTCTTCAAGTGGGAGAACCAGGAGGCTAGAGTCCTTGGCGCTGGGTCTTCGGTACCGGGTCCTGAGCGTTGAGCAGGTGACAGCTGCCCTGTGTCAGTGACCCGCCTCATTGGTGGGCTGTACGTGAACTCGTGACCTAACGTTCCTTCACTGAAATGCACGTATGTAGCTGTGGGACCAAGAGCGCCAGGTTGGGCGTGACGGGATGCAGGTCAGTTTACAGCAGCTCCGGGCTGGTTTTCGAGAGCTGCAGACTGTGGAAAGAGAAACGGCCTTTAGTTTTGCTATGCTGAAGTGGGTTACTTTACAAGAGGCGGGGAGCACTTAAATGTGCTTTAAGGGGACATTTTTTCCCATAAGAGAAAGATACTTTAAGTAAAGAAATGTACTTGCTTGTATTTGTTTTGTTTGTGGGCCAGGGAGGGGATTGGATTTTAACTCCCGTCTCTGGCTGCATCCGCGACTTCCCCGTGTGGGGGAACACGGCGGGCTGGGGGGCTGCTGTGACGGCTCCTAAGCACACGGTGAGGCAGTGACGAGGGCGCTGAGCCACATGCTGCTCCATGGCAGTGGCTCTCAGACAGTGGGAGAATTGAGAGCCAGAACAGTGGCTTTATGTCCTTCACCCCCTCCTTGGTGGGATTGCACCTCGGAATCTTATGTCAGCGGGAGAGGCGCCATTTTGCCGGGATGGGGTGCACTTGGCCCTTCCAGACCTCAGTTCCCCCCGCCTTCAGAACCAGAAGTTCCTTGTCTTGTTCAGTAACCGCATGGAAACCAGAGCCGAGCGTGAAAAGCTGCACCCCCGCCCCGCTCCCCAGTCTTCCCTTGTGCGTGCTGTTACCGCCGTTTCGTCCTCAGGCAGAGGCTCCGGCGGCTGATGTCGCTCCTCCGCGGCTGCCCTGCCCTCTGCCACGGCGGGGCGCTTAGCGTTCCCTGTAGGCAGGCAGCGTCCATGCAGCCTCCTCCTGGGTTCCTGTGGTGGATGCGTGCGGTGGTCTGGGCTGCTCCCAGCATCCTCTCCATCCTTGGTCAGTAGGCTCCGCCAGAGGAGCGGGGCTGCCCGTGCAGGGGGGCGGGGGGAGGGGACCCTGCCCCCAGGTAGCGCGGCCGGCTTGCTGGACCAGGGAGACGGAGGGGTGGGCTCCCAGAAGCTGGCCGCGGAGTGGGAGCGCCGACCCAGTGCCTGGTGCTTGGAGGGCAGGGCTCGCGGTGGCCCGCAGGTTGCCCTGGTAACAGCGGCGATGGACAGGCATTGCAACGCCAGCCAGCGGGCCCATCCTCCTGGACCCCAGACTGAAGGACGCTCGGGCCTGGCGGCTGTCACCGCGCAGGTAAGAGCCGCAGGAGCCCAGAGTGCGGGCGTGAGTCTGGTTTAGTTACAGGAAGCTGGGCAGGATTCGAATCTGTACCACCAACTTGTTCTTAGTTTTTAAATGTTTACGTAATTTTTTAAAATTGACTTTAAAGAGGAAGGTAGAGGGGATGGAGCCCGCAGCCTGGCCCGGACCAGGAATCGAACTGTGACCTCCTGGTTCCTAGGTTGATGCTCAACCACTGAGCCACGCCTGCCGGGCCACAAACTTGTTCCTTTTTTTGTTTTTTTAATAGATTTTTACTGATGTCAGAGAGGAAAGGAAAGGGAGAGAAACATCAATGATGAGAGAGAATCGTTGATCGGCTGCCTCCTGCATGCCCACACTGGGGATGGAGCCCGCAACCTGGGCCTGTGCCCTTGACTGGAATAGGACCCGGGACCCTTCAGTCTACAGGCTGACGCTTTATCCTCTGAGCCACACCAGCCAGGGCACGGTCTTGTTTCTGAACAAGTTAGATCAGCTGGCTCCCTTCTGCGTCTAAATGTCCATGGCCCTGTATGGCACATTCTGTTTGCTCCCTTTTTTTTTTTTTTTTAGTAAGTCTTTTATTGTTCAGATTATTACAGCTGTTGTTCTTTTTTCTCCCCATAGCTCCCCTCTACCCAGTTCCCACCCCACCCCATGCCCTTACCACCCCCACTGTCCTTATCCGTAGGTGTACGATTTTTGTCCAGTCTCTTCCCGCACCCCCCACACCCCTTTCCCCCGAGAATTGTCAGTCCACTCCCTTTCTATGACGCTGATTCTGTTATATTCACCAGTTTATTCTGTTGATCATATTTCTTATTCACTCTATTTTTAGATTCACTTGTTGATATGTATTTGTTGTTCAAAATTTTTATCTTTACCTTTTTCTTCTTCCTCTTCTTAAAGAATACCCTTCAGCATTTCATATAATACTGGTTTGGCGGTGATGAACTCCTTTAGCTTGTTCTTATCTGTAAAGCTCTTTATCTGACCTTCAATTCTGAATGATAGCTTTGCTGGGTAGAGTAATCTTGGTTGTAGGTTCTTGCTATCCATCACTTTGAATATTTCTTGCCACTCCCTTCTGGCCTGCATAGTTTCTGTTGAGAAAAATCAGCTGACAGTTGTATGGGTGCTCCCTTGTAGGTAACTAACTGTTTTTCTCTTGCTGCTTTTAATATTCTTTGTCTTTTGCCCTTGGCATTTTAATTATGATGTGTCTTGGTGTGGTCCTCTTTGGATTCTGTGCTACGACAGCATGGCCAAGGGTGAACCCGAGTGGGGGCGATGAAAGGATTGAGAAAAGACAGACAAGAGGATGAAGCTGGGTCTGGGTAGGACACTGCCTCTCTGATGGAGAGCTAGCGACAGCGCCACGGACCACAGGCCGTGTCTTTATTTTACAGCAGATGTCACGAGGCAAAGGAAGGGCGTGGTCAAGATGTTTACAACATCCTCGTGGGTTTCGATCCTACTCAGTTACATGCACCTGAACTCTGTCAAGCCCACATCACTCAGGCACGTGGGGCCACGTGTTTGGACCACAGGTTCAAGCTGACAACTCCAGCTGTTGGCTACAATGGTGCTGGGAGGCTCTGCCCTCCACGCTGGGACGTGCACGGAGCCATGAGAGGACTGTGCCCTCTCATCAGTCCGAGGCTTGAACCTGTCCAGACACTGTAGCCGCACCCCACAGGATTCCTCTTGTTTGGGGTTCTGTGCGCTTCCTCCTGCACTTGTAAGTCTGTTTCTTTCACCAGGTGGGAGAAGTTTTTGGTCATGATTTCTTCAAATTGGTTTTCAGTATCTTGCTCTCTTCTTCTGGCACCCCCATAATTTGGATGTTGTTACGCTTGAAGTTGTCCCAGAGGCTCCTTACACTACCTTCATATTTTTGGATTCTTTTTGCTTTTTGCTTTTCCGGTTGGGTGTTTTTTGCTTCTTTGTATTTCAAATCTTTGACTTCATTCTTGGGATCCTCTAGTCTGCTGTTGGATCTCTGTATATTATTCTTTATTTCAGTCAGCGTATGCTTAATTTCTAATTGGTCTTTTTTCATATCCTTGAGGGTCTCACTAAATTTCTCGGAGGTTTCTAGAAGATTCTTGAGTAACCTTATAACCATGGTTTTGAACTCTATATCCAATAGTTTGCTTTCCTCCATTTCTGTCATTTGTAACCTGTTTCTTTATCTCTGCATTTTTGCTGCTTCCCTGAGTTGGTAGGGTAGCTTTGTGTGCGAGGTGTCCTATAGGGCCCAGTGGCTCAGCCTCCCCATTTACCTGAGGTGGACACTCTTGGTACACCCCTTTGTGGGCTGTGTGCACAGTCTTGTTGTAGTTAAGCCTTGATTGTTGTTGGTATCACTGGGAGGAATTGACCTCCAGACCAATTGGCTGTGAGGATCAGCTCTGAATACAATGGGAGAACTGCTGTGCTGGAGACACCCTTATGAGGCAGGACTTGCCTCAGTGGGGCTTTGGTGCTCACTGAGTCTGCCCCCTGAGTGTGTCCCTTACGGATCTGAGGAGTTGTAATCTGGATGGTCTCACACTGACCACTGGGTACACTGGCTCTTGGATCTCCAAGGAGGTGCTAATTTAGCCTCTGCCTGAGGCCACCCAGCAGGAGCTACAGAGAGATCTGCAGATTCCTCTTCTTAGTTTGGGGTTTGGAGGGGCCCAGATGAGGCCCAGCTGTGAAGCAGTGCAGGCTGCTGACAAGCCTTGGGCCTTCTTCAGGAGGCTCTGGAGCTCTCTGACCCAGCTGCAGTTGGTTAGGTTGCAAAAGGCCAGGCCATTCATATGCAAATGTCTCTGCACACAGCTTGGTTGGGGCTTGGTCTCAGGGAATCACAGGCGGTGCAAACAGCAATGGTTGCCCAATGGCCCTGCCCCAGATAGGTCCCTGGGTCTCTGTGTCCCGCAACCCCATGCAGGAACAAAGATCACTGCGACCACCTCAGAGAAAGCCGCCCTCGCGTTCCGCCCGATGCCAGACAGTCCAGTTTCTCCCCGTATGAGTCTGGGTCCCCAGAGTCTCGCCCGGAACTGGAGTTCAGAGCAGTCGGGAGTTTGTCTCTCCCTCCCGATTGAAAAAGACCACAGCGTACCCAGTTGCCAGCCCGTTTCCACGGCGCCTCCGTACCTTCGCTCTTCCGCACCTCTGCACCTCCTCCCAGTCTAGATGCGCTTTTCTCTTTCCTTCTAGTTGTATAACTTCCTCTCAGCCAGCCTTCCCGTGGTTCTGGGTGATACCTGTTTTTTCTTTTAGTTGTAGTTTGGATGTGGTTGTGCGAGACAGCAAGTTCAGGCGTTTACCTATGCCGCCATCTTGGTTCCTCTCCTGTTTGCTCCCTTTTAAAGTAGAAACGGGAAGTTCTCGTGTGGGGTATTTCTGGATTTATACCTTAGACATGAAGGTCATCGGAGGTGCTTTGTAAGCTGTGCACAAGCATCTCTTCGTTCTGGGTGGACCTGTGAGGTCAGGTGCCGCGTGACCGGCCTGCAGGACTGGGCTGTGGGTGCGGTGAGGGGGCGCGACATGTGTGCCTGGAGCGGCAGACTCCCGATTTTATTTTTTTTAATATATTTTTTATTGATTTTTTTACAGAGAGGAAGGGAGAGGGATAGAGAGTTAGAAACATCGATGAGAGAGACACATCGACCAGCTGCCTCCTGTATACCCCCCACTGGGGATGTGCCTGCAACTGAGGTACATGCCCTTGACCGGAATCAAACCTGGGACCCTTCAGTCCGCAGGCCGACGCTCTATCCACTGAGCCACACCGGCTAGGGCCAGACTCCCGATTTTAAAACGCAGTAGCAGCTGCCCTCGCCGGTGTGGCCAGTGGAGAGCGTGTCCACCTGCGGACTGAAGGGTCCTGGGCCCGATCAAGGGCACGTACCTCGCTTGCAGGCTCCTCCCTGGCCTGGGCCCTGGTTGGGGCACGTGTAGGAGGCTACCTACCGATGTGTTTCTCTCACATCCATATTTCTCTGTCTTTCCCTCTAAAATCAATGGAAAAATATCCTCGCGTGAGGATTAACAAAAGTATAAGTAAATAGCCGAAATCGGTTTGGCTCAGTGGATAGAGCGTCGGCCTGCGGACTCAAGGGTCCCAGGTTCGATTCCGGTCAAGGGCATGTACCTGGGTTGCGGGCACATCCCCAGTGGGGGGTGTGCAAGAGGCAGCTGATGGATGTTTCTCTCTCATCCATGTTTCTAACTCTCTATCCCTCTCTCTTCCTCTCTGTAAAAAATCAATAAAATATATTTAAAAAAAAAAGTATAAGTAAATAAATGGAAAAATATTAACAAACAAAAAAAAGCAACAGCACCTGCTACTGCCCCACCCCCTCCTCCTTCCCCTTTGATTCGGATGGTGACTTTTCTTACTTATGTTTAATTAGAATAAAATAACTTTTTAAAAACACGCAGCGAGCCCAAGGTGCCCTGTAGGCCAGTGTGCCGACTCCGGGACTAGGTAGCGTTCTCCGTGGGTATCTGACAAGAATTTCAAAACTGAAGTTATTAATTTTGTGATTGAATGTAGTGGGGTGACACTGGTTAATAAAACCATACACGTCTCCAGTGTACAACTCCGTAACACATCTGCACGCTGCCTCGTGCGTGGGCCACCACGCCAGGCCTCCTGCCGCCGCCGCCACTGGCCTCCCTTCCCCTCTGGTGATCACCATGCTGTTGTCCGTGCCTGCTTTTGTTTCTTTCCCAATCCCTTCTTCTTTCTCACCAGCCCCTAATCTACCGTACTTTCCAGCGTATAAAACGACTGGGCGTATAAGATTTTCCTGGGTTAAAAAGTCGTTTTACACGCCGGAAAATACGGTATATTGGACTATACTGATGGGATTAGATATAATGGGTTAGATATATTGGACTACCGTATTTTCCGGTGTATAAGACCACTTTTTAACCCAGGAAAATCTTATACGCCCAGTCGTCTTATACGCTGGAAAGTACGGTAGTTTCTCTCAGCGATAAAGCCAGCATCGTGTCCCGTCTGCATAAACCCTGTGTCACCTTCTCAGCTCCGGGTGGAGGAGAGTGGGGTGTCTTGTGTGGATTCCCTAAAACCTCAGGCAGAGCCTCCAGCTCCCGTTGGTCCTCATGCCAACACCCCACCTGGTCCCCGTCCTGCCTGTCTGCACTGGGCTAATCGTGCCCAAACCACGCTCAGGCGACGCACTGGCAAGAAAAAACCATCACCACCAACTTGAACGCAGAGACAGGAAGTTCTGTTAGTTCAACATTTATTATGACAGTTGTGCAGACCAGGAGACAGTGGAGACACAGACCGGCCGCACACTCCCCACCAACTCCCACGTTTCATCCCACAACAGAGCACGAGGCAAGTCCCAGCACAGACATTTTCAAGTAAGAGGCTGCCCAGGCCAGCGGCACACGCGGTAACCCTGGGCTCCGCCTTCGGAGGCGGCCACGGGCGCCACGGCGAGTTACGGCGATGGCCAGTTCCTGCACGGACTGCGTAGCAGCTGCGCTCTCCAGGTGAGGATTCTGGGGGGGGAGGGGGGTGCTTTCTCCAGGCCGATAACGGGGGGACGTGTAAACCTGCTAGGGAGATGTACACAGGACCCTGTGGCTGGGGAGTGGGCTATCTTAGCCGTAGCTGGAGCCTCATTAAACCCCGAGAACTCACTGGATCAAGGCCTTGTGGGTGCGGGAATGTGGGCAATAGCTCACCTCCGCCGCCGGGCTCCTGACACCGTCACAGGGCACGAAGGCCCGTGCCCATGCGAACGCGGGAGACCCTTTACCAGGCCCTGGTGCCGTCACACGGATGCACATGCGAGAAAGGCCTTGGGGTGCAGTGAACGTGGCAGGCCTTCAGCCCAAGGGCTTACCATGTCGGCTACCACGACGCTGCTTTTTAAGGATCTGGGACCATGTCTGTGTTTTTATGTTTCCTTTGAGCTATGTGATAACTGCGGGGAGGAGTTCTTGGTGAGGACTCACTGGAGCGCAGCCCAGAAGATACCGTTACACACGGGCGGGCGCTCACCACAGTGATCAATCACAGGCAGGTCGGTCCCTCCTTCCGGGTCTAGGTCAGGGCAGGGTCCCTCCCTGCGGGTCTAGGTCAGGGCTGGGACATTCTCTAAGAACCACAGTGAGTGCTTCAGGCTTTGGGGGCCGCACTGTCCCTGTGACAGGTACTCGGCTCGGCCGGGAGAGTAGCCACAGCCCCTCTGGCAGGTGCAGGCCGCGGCCGGGTTCCAATAACTGTATTTACAGACGCTGAGTGAGTTTCATATAATATCCGTGTCATGAAACAGTATTGTTCCGCTCCCCCATTTGGAAATGTGAAAACCGTTCTTAGCTCTGGGCTGTGTACACACACAGCAGGTGACACAGGGTGGCGGAGTCACGCCCTGGAGGTCACCAGCCCTGGGAGGGGCCACCGGGCCAGCTTGCTGCCTGCTGCCCTCTGCCAGAGGCAGACAGTGCTGTGGCAGGTCTCGGGGGGTCTGCTGGGTCTCGGGGGGTCTGCTGGGTCTCGGGGGGTCTGCAGCCACAGGCATGTGGCACCAGATGACCCTAGTTCGGTAAGGGGAGGGGCAGGACTCCCACCTGTTTAAGATGAGGAGGTCTGGATGAGCTTTAAAACCTTTGTCCAGTTTTAACAGCTGGTTTGGCTCAGTGGTTGGGGTTTGGCTCGGTGGTTGGGGTTTGGCTCGGTGGTTGGGGTTTGGCTCGGTGGTTCAGGCGCCCGCCAGCGGACCAGAGGGTCAAGGGTTTGAGTCCAGGTCCAGGCCTGCACCTGGGTTGCAGGTTGATGCCCAGCCCAGGTCAGGGCTTGTGTGGAGGCAACCAATCAATGTCTCTCTCATCAGTGTGTCTCCCCCCGCCCTTCCGCTCTCTCTAAAACTCGAAGGGAAACACCCTCGGGTGAGGGACTAGAGAGGCTGTTGTAGTTCAGACACCTGGAGGGGCAGGTGAAGTGAGGGGTGGCGTGGGCCAGGGGGCAGCGAGCTCCTTTATTTCCTAAAGAACACGGACCCTACATGCCGCCGAGGCACACGTACTTGACCTCCAGGTACTCGTCGATGCCGTACTTGGAGCCCTCGCGCCCGAGGCCCGACTGCTTCACGCCGCCAAAGGGGCACTCCACGGCCGAGAGCAGCCCCTCGTTGACGCCCACCATGCCCACCTCCAGCCGCTCCGCCACCCGCCAGATCTGGGCGGGGTCCTGGGAGTAGAAGTAGCCTGTGCGGGGAGGAGGGACAGGGGGCGTGAGGGACGTCACGGAGGGGTCCTGTCCAAGCTGAGGGCACTGCCCTCGGCCTCCTCCCTCGGCCTGGCAGCACCCGGCTCCCAGCGAGACCCCAAGCCGGGCCTGGCCGATGCGTCCTCTCACACCCTGGACATTCTTTCTAAAGGACCAAGGCTCTGTGGTGTGTGGCTCAGGGGTTGAGTGTTGACCTATGAACCAGGAGGTCAGGGTTCCATTCCCGGTTAAGGGCACTTGCCCGGGGTTGCAGGCTCCATCCCCAGTGGGGGGCGTGCAGGAGGCAGCCGTTCCATGATTCTCTCTCATCGTTGATGTTTCTCCCTCTCCCTTCCTCTCTGAAATCAATAACAATGGAGATATTTTTAAAAGGACCAGGCGACCTCCCCCAGGCTCACTCCTGGTTCTGACCCTCCCCGAGTGCCTGAAGCCCTTCTCCTGTTCCCCATCCTTAATGAACACCCTCAGTCACCCTGCCATGGTGTGACCTTCCCCCACAGTCAGGAACCCACACATCTGGACGTGCAAGGCAGACCCCTTAGTCCCCGTCCCTCCCGGTGACAGCGTGGCCACTGCCCTTTTACCTGGAAATGGTCATGGCGCCCTCTGCCCAGCCCAGGCCCGGAGGGAGGGAGGAGCAGCACTGGGATTTCCCGGCAGCCAGCCCCTCACGGCTGTGAGTCCCCGCCTGGAACCACCGATCAGCCTCCCCCATCCCCCCTGCCTCTCCCCCCCAAGCTCCCGCAGGCACCAGGAGGCAGAAGGACAGAAGGACGTGAGCGCACACCTGCCCGCCAGCCCCCGTCCTCGCGAGCACCACACAAGTGCCCTCCGACCCAGCTGGCGTCACAGGCCAAGGGCCCTGAGGCAGGACGCACACCCACCTGCTAACCCCACGTCGGCCGCGTTCGCGATCGCCAGCGCCTCCTCCTCCGTGTGGAACCTGCCAGGTGAGCAGGGCGTGGGCAGAGTGAGCAGCGAGGAAACGCCGGCTTCCTCCCGAGTCATCTCCCCCTTCAGCTCCCCCTCGATGGCGAGAGACGGGGCTGCAGGGACCCAGAGCGGGCGGAGGGGAAGGCGCCCCGTGCCAGGCCCTCCTCGCAGAGCGCCCTGAGGGGCACCGAGGCCCAGCCACCGTGTCCACAGAGCCCCTCCCGGCCGCCCCTCCCACCACCCGGCCTCCAGGCTCCCCTCGCCCTTGGCGGGCGGGGTCTTACTTGATCACCGGGGCCAGGGGCCCGAAGGTCTCCTCCCGGGAGCAGAGCATGTCCCGCGTGACGTTGCTGAGCAGCGTGGGCTCAAAGAAGTTGTTCCCAAGGGGGTGCCGCTTCCCGCCGGTCACCAGGGTGGCCCCTTTGGCCAGCGCGTCGCTCACGTGCGTCTCCACCTGGGCGAGGAGAGGCAGAGCCCCGGACCCAGTGAGGACACCTCGAAACCAGGCCCCTCCGTGAGGGGCGGGGCTCTGGGACCGGCGGGCTGGTGTCCTCAGTCCGGCTGGAACCCAAGCAGCCTGGTCCCTGCCTCTCCCCCTGCCTCCCCCCCTGCCATTGAGATCCCACGTCTCGTCTCGGGGCTGCGCGCCTGCGTCAAGGATCCTCCTGGAAGGGCGTCTGCAGTCCAAGCCGGCGGTTCGGCGGAAACAGTAACAATTAAAAACAGCCCGGCCGGCCGCCTGCTCAGGGGGGAGCATCGGCCCACCCATCAAGAGGTCCAGGTGCAAATCCCGGTCAGACACAGGCCCAGTTTGCGGGCTGGATCCCCAGTGGGGGGCGTGCGGGAGGCAGCGATCCCTGATTCTCTCCCATCATTGATGTTTCTCTCTCCCTCTCCCTCCCTCTCTGACATCATCCCTTCCTCATGCAGGGAAAATTAAAGAACTCTGTGTTTTGAGGTCCCGAGGCAGCCAGGGGTGAGCCCACCGCCATCAGAGGAATTCAGGCGGCGGGGAACGCTCGGGGGACACCGCGGCTTGGGAGCCGGAAAGGCTGTGACAGGTGACGCCCCACGACGCACACCCGTTGGCAGCGATTCCGCCTTTTCCGACGTCTCCGTCGTTTCCAAAACAGCCTTGCTGGGCACCTAACCCACGTGCCTTTTGCCAGGTCACCTTCGACACCAACACCGCGAAACGGCAGACGCCCAGCGAGCTACCTTTTCCACCGCCTTCTCGTTGATCAGCGGGCCCTGAGTCGTACCCTCCTCGAACCCGTTCCCCACGCGCAGGCCGGCCCCCATCGCCGCAGCCAGCTTGCTCACGAAGGCATCGTGGATCCCGCTCTGCACCAGGAACCGGTTGGAGCACACACAGGTCTGGAGAGAGAAGAGCAAACTGCGGGCCGTGCGTGTCGGCAGCCGCTGACCCGGCCGGAGACGGAGACCCCGTGGCTGCCGTGCCCTCCGCGAGCAGAGAGGAGTTTGAGTGACAGGACTTCCTTGAAGCCAGGGACTCCCCCACTTCCTCTCGGAGACCCCAAGCCTGTCGTCCCCGGTGAAGGGAGGGACTTGCTACTTGCTGGAAAGGTGAGGGAAGGAAGAACGGGCCATCGAAGGAACCCAGACGTTCCCTCCCAGGAGACGCGGGAGGTGGGAGGATCTTCGTAAAACACGCCCGGAACTCACCTGTCCCGAGTTCCTGAACTTCGATGCCATGGCCCCCGCCACGGCCTGGTCCACGTTGGCGCTGTCGAACACGATGAACGGGGCGAGGCCGCCCAGCTCCATGGACACCCTCTTCACGGAGTCGGCCGCATGGTGCAGCAGCGCCTGGGGCAGAGGGGAAGAGGCCGTGGGTGCGCGAGGCCTCAACCCCGGGATTGGCCAGCCCTTCCCAAGTGACCCGACAGCGAGGACGCCAGGCGCCCAGGGGGGCAGATGTGATGACGCTTCGCGTAAGAAAAGGGGGAGTGCCCGGCGGCGTGGCTCAGGGGTTGAGCATTGACCTATGAACCAGGAGGTCACGGTTCAATTCCCCAGCAGGGCACAGGCCCGGGTTGCAGGCTCCATCCCAGTGTGGGGCATGCAGGAGGCGGCCGATCGATGATTCTCTCTCATCAGGGATGTTTCTCTCTCTCCCTCTCCCTTCCTCTCTGACATCATTTTTTAAAAGTCCCCTTCGTTTCTGTAAGTACCTTTATACTAAATACAGTTTTCATTCGGTCCTGGGACATGCATTTCGACACCCAGGGAGAGTTTCTGGGACCTTGGGTCCTAGATTACGGGTGGGACCTGCACTCCAGAACGGAGACCAGGGCGTGGCCTGGGCAAGCAGGCCCTGTGCCTGAGAGCAGAGCCTTCAGCCTCTGCTGGCCATCTTCCCGCGCGGTGACCGGGACCGTGTTCAGACGCTGTCAAGGGGAAACGTGAGAACGACGTACCTTCCCGGTGGCCGTGGAGCCGGTGAAGGAAATCTTGGACACGAGCGGGTCGGTGCACAGCGCCTCCCCCACCTCCTGGGCCCTCCTCCGGGAGCAGGGCACCACGTTGTAGGCGCCGGGGGGGATCCCGGCCTGGCTGGCGAGCTGTGGAGGGACCAGCAGGCACGGGCAGCGAGTGAGGAAACAGAAAAGGGAAATAAACCGACGTTTTCCTCTAAAAAGCAACGGGGAGGAACTCAGCTGCCGGTGGGACAGGATCAGAAGACATTTGGAGTGAAGGAGAGTCTTATCAGGGCCGGTGTGATGTGCGGGTTGTCGCTCGTCTCTAACACGAGGTGTCACCGGGGTCACCGGGACGGGCCTGGGGGGAGCAGGAGAGCTGAGGGACGGGTGGCCGCAGCCCGCATTCGGCGCTGCTTTAAGACGGGGGACCCTTCCCGCCACGAGGCGTAGGGGTGAGTGGCGGGGGCGGAAGGGTCAGGGGCTCTGGAGTGACGGCGGAGGGAGGGGAGCGAGGCGGGCAGGCAGCATCTGCAGTGCCCGGAGGCCTCTGCCAGAAGCGGGGCTTTGCTCTGAGTGACAGGAGCCAGGAGGGGCTTCGCGCACAGAATGGCTGGATCTGACGAGTCTCCCCCCCACCCCCGCCCCCCATGGGCCGACGGCGCTTTAGGGCAGCCACAGAGGTCAGGAAACCCCACTGCTGTTCTGTCTAAAAAGGGCAACCTCTGACTTGAGAGAACGGCGGAGGAGTTCGAGCAACGCCATCCGGCGTGAGGCGTGGGCACGGCGGAGGCTCCCACCCGCGTCCCCTCCCTGCGGGCAGGGCGGGCTCACCTCGGCCAGCGCCAGCGCTGAGAAGGGCGTGTCTTCGGCGGGTTTGACCACGACGGTGCAGCCGGCGGCCAGGGCGGCCCCCACCTTGCGGGTGATCATGGCGCTGGGGAAGTTCCACTGGGGACAGGGGGCAGAGCCGTTGGAGGCGGCGCCGGCCCGTGGGCACCCGACCCCCCCACGCCGATCCCCCCACGTACCGGGGTGATGACGGCGGCCACACCGACCGGCTGCTTGAGCACCAGGGCCCGCTTCTCCGGGGATGCGGTGCTGATGACGTCGCCGTAGATGCGGCGCGCTTCCTCGGAAAACCACTCCAGGAACTGGGCCGAGTACAGGACCTCCCCCTGCGCCTCCGTCAGCGGCTTCCCCTGAACCCGGCAGAAAAGGCCCCCATCACCTCGGTCACAACAGCAGGCTGTGCTCGACCTCCTCCAGGCGGCGAGCAGAGGGCGGGCCCCTCACCCACCCACGTGGAGAAATCAGCAGAATCCAGCGGCGACGGAGGGCGCTCGGACCACGGCCGGCACCTGCCTTTCAGCGAGTTCCCACTCAGAGGAGACAGAATGGCACCCGCTGACTCTCCTCCTCCTCACCTCGCCTCAAGGCGGTGGTCGGGCGCAAGGAACGGATGCCAGCGGCGGGGATGCCCACAGAAGCAACAGGAAAACCAACCAAAGCAGTCACACGGACCAGATGGGGTTAGAACACACGCACACACACACACACACGTGCACACGCACGCACACGCCGTCTCAGCGAAAGGAGGGCCCGGCTTTACGAGGAACGGTCTGTGCCCGGCACAGAGCTTCGCTGACATCTGACCACCAGGCAGGGAACCCCCATCGTGTAGCCACCAGGTGGCGGTCCGGGCTCCCCCCAGCTCCCCGGAGCGCCCGCCGGGACTCACGCTCTCGGCGGTGATGATCCTGGCCAGGTCGTCCTTGTGTCGCATCATCAGATCATACCATTTCCGAAGCAACGCGCTCCGTTCCTGGAAAAGAGGAAACGGCGAGAAAGGGTGAAACGCCAGGCGTACGAGGCCCTCGACCATCTTCAGCTCCCGCAGCCTCAGCCAGGGCCGGGCCGGGGAGACGCAGCTGCCCTCCCCGAGGAGCAGGAGCACAGAGCCCGGCTCCCGTTAAACACCGAGCCCTCCCACCCCCACCCCCCTGTCCCTGCGAACGGCCCTCCTCCAGGCCTCCCATCCGGGCGTCACACAGCACTTGTCCTTGGGTGGCCCGCGTCCTGGCATAGCGTCCCCCGGTGCGTCCCCTTTTTAAAAAGTCTATTTTTTTTTTATTGATTTCAGGTAGGAAGGGAGAGGGAGAGAGCGCGACAGAGACGTCAGTGATGAGAGAGAATCACGGACCGGCTGCCTCCTGCACTGCATGCCCCACAGTGGGGATGGAGCCCGAAACCCTGGCCAGGAACCTAACCGTGACCTCCTAGGAGGTTCATAGGTCCACGCTCCACCACTGAGCCGTGGGCGGGGCTACAGTTCCTGCTTTTAACAGCTCAGGGCAGCTGAACCTGGGTGCGCCTCCCTCTCCCTGTGCGATGGGTGTCTGCGGGCGCGTGCTGAAGGGCAGGTGCTACTCAGTGCAGGACGAGGAGGAGGAGGAAGAGGAGGAGGACTAGGAGGAGGAGGAGGAGGAGGAGGAGGAAGGGGAGGACTAGGAGGAGCAGGAGGGGGAGGGGGGGAGGAGGAGGAAGGAGAGGAGGATAAGGAGGAGGAGGGGGAGGGGGAGGGGGAGGAGGAAGAGGAGGAGGAGGGAGGAAGGGGGAGGAGGGGGAGGAGGAGGAGGAGGAAGGGGGGAGGGAGGAGGGGGAGGAGGGGGAGGGGGAGGGGGAGGAGGGGGGAGGGGAGGAGGAGGGAGGAGGAGGGGGGAGGAGGGGGGGAGGAGGGGGAGGAAGATGCGTCTCTTAGTTTTCTTCCTCTGGCTCCCCTCACCGCCCACCCCCCCTTCCCCAATGACTCTAAGAGTCCGTTCTCAGCAGCGTTTCCCTCTTCAGGCGGAAAGCCTGGAGGGTGGTCCTGGACCCCTTCCCCTCGCAGTTTTCTGCCGCGCACCCCTCCCCAGGGCACGGCCAGCCCGGGCGCTGCCCCGCCTCCCGACACCAGGTGGCGGCGTCCCGCGGGCCTCCCCGCAGCCTGGGACGGACTCAGGTGCGGGAGGGCACGGGGACCGGTCGGACACCTGCGGCGGCGTCCGGCTGCACCGCGCTCGGCCCGGGGCCCGCGCTCCGGACTGAACGGCCCGCACCTTTCTCCGTGTGAATGTGCGCGAGGTGCACGCGATAAGCGGGCCAGGGCGCTCACCTTGGCCAGGGCGCCCTTCCAGCTGCCGAAGGCGTCGTGGGCGGCGCGCACGGCGGCGCGGGCCTCGGGCGCCCCGCAGTCGGCCACCCGGCCCAGCTCGGCGCCGCTGGCCGGGTCGCGCACGGGGAAGGCGGCGGCGGCGGGGACCCAGCGGCCGCCCACGAAGGAGTCGGTGCGCAGCAGCGCCGCGGGGAGGCCGCCCGGGCCCGGCGCGTAGGTCCGGAGCGGGCCCGGCTGGGGCGCCCCGCCGCCGGCGCGGGGGCCGAGGAGCGCGGGTCGGAGGCGCGGGGCCCCGCAGCGCGGCAGCCGCACGCAGGTCGCCATGGCCCGGGCGGCGGCGGCAGGAAGCGGCGGGCGCGCGGAGCGGAGCGGAGAGCCGGGCGCGGATGGAGGAGGCGGACGCGGAGCAGCGCCCCCTCGCGCTCCAGGCGGGACCTTACGGAGCGCAGCGCCGCCGCGTCCCCGCAGCCCGGGGCGGGGAGGGGTCAGGGTGGGCGTGCCCGGCGGGCCGCGTCCCCTTCCCTCGGGTGCTGGTGTTCGTAGCTATCCCTGCGCGCCCGGACCGCGGCGGGACCCGCTCCCTCTCCCGTCTCCCGTCTCCCCTCGCCCATCTCCTCCCATCGCCCATCGCCCATCGCCCATCGCCCAAGCCCGCATCGCCGCGGTCCAGGGATGCGCGGAGCGAGCCCAGCTGCCCGGGCCGCGATCGCGCGCCTTGGTCCCCGCAGCGCTGCTCCCGGACGTGCGCGGGCTCTGAGCTGCGGGGTGGCCGGGACGGGCCTTGGGGGGCGGGTGCCGGGGTGCTCGGCCCTTCGGTGGGGAGCAGCCCCGTTATGTAACAGCCTTTGGCGTCAGACCAGCCGGGATCCAAACGCCGAACCTGGCGACAGGCTGGGCGCCCTTGGCCTTGGCTCCCCGGGTCCCCGGTGTGTGAGTGGAGCCGAGGCTCCGGCAGCGACAGCCGCCGCCCCTGGAATTCCGGGCAGAGCCTGGGTGGTGTGGCCCAGGGGGTAGAGCGTCCGCGGCCTGCGGACTGTCCGGTCCCGGGTTCGATTCCAGGTCAGGGCACATGCCCGGGTTGCAGGCTGGATCCCCAGTAGGGGACGTGCCGGAGGATGAATATGACTCTCATTCTTGCTGTTTCTATCCCCCTCTCCCTTCCTCTCTGAAATCAATAAAAATATATGAAAAATATAATCAAATAAAATTCAGGTCAGAACTCAAGGTCATACTGCCTGCCCAGGTCTAGCCACTTAGACTGGTAGCTCCCCAACACGCCATGAGGACTGCGTGCCAGAACCAGTGTCAGAACCAGTCCAGAACCAGTGTCAGACCAGTCCAGAAACAGTGTCAGAACCAGTCCAGAACCACTGTCAGAACCAGTGTCAGAACCAGTCCAGAACCAGTGTCAGAACCAGTCCAGAACCAGTGTCAGGACCGGTCCAGAACCAGTGTCAGGACCAGTGTCAGAACCAGTCCAGAACCAGTGTCAGAACCAGTCCAGAACCAGTGTCAGAACCAGTCCAGAACCAGTGTCAGGACCAGTGTCAGAACCAGTCCAGGGGAGGTGATGGGGTGGGACTTGGCCCCCAGCTCAGGAGCAGCCCGAAGCAGCACCCTAATGAGCATAAAAGAACAGAGGGGCCCTGTGGGAGGCGGGGAACTCGGGCTCATACAGCCACTCTGTGCACTGACCCCCATTTCACAGGGGGTGTTTTGTTTCGTTCAAAGAGCTAAAAATCTGAATTTTATGTGAATGTTTCCACTTCCAGAAAGTTGGCCCGTGTTTGTAAAACACGCTGCCAGCCAAACAAAACAATCGGCCATGGTCTCCGCCTCCACGCAGCGGCCCAGGCCCCGCTGCAGCCCGGCCGCGGCTGAGTTAGGTTACAGGGAAACTTGGCAGAGGGCTCAGGGTCTCAGATCTTCCCTTCTTCTCGTCTCCTCTCCCCGCCGGCTCCGCCGAGGCCGGCACCTCCCCCCCCCCACCCCCCCGCAGGGTCTCCCTTCTGGCTTTTTAAAAAATATTTTTTATTTTATTCACTCATTTATTTTATATATATATTTTATTTCAGAGAGGAGGGGAGAGGAGAGAAACATCAATGATGAGAGACTCACGGATCGGCTGCCTCCTGCACGCCCCACACTGGGGATCGAGCCTGCAACCCGGGCATATGCCCTGACTGGGAATCGAACCCTGACCTCCTGGTTCATAGGTGGACGCTCAGCCCCTGAACCAGGCCGGCCGGCTCCCTTCTGGCTCTTAATGCGTAACCTGCCCGAGCTCTAAGCTCGCCGCCATTCCCAGAAGACGCTCACTGACTGTCCCACGATGAAGGGCTGCCGCCTGGACAGCACACGGCAGGTGCGTTCTGAGCCTGGGGTTTGGGAGCGCGGCGTCTGGGTCCGGCCTCTGTCCCCCGCCCCCGCCCCACGTGGGACGCGTCTTGGCTGGGGCTGCAGGAATCCGGCCCCACAGCAGGGCGCTCTGGGAACGCAGGGGAGAGAGCAGGACTGGCCGCTCTTGTGTAACCCACACGAGTGTCGGCCTCTGTTGCCAAACACGGAGGAGCGAGAAGCCGCCCCAGCGGGTCCTCCCCCGGCCGTCCCGGCACAGGCGGCGGAGCTCGAGGAGCGGCGGCGGCGGGGACAGGATGCTCGGGCCGGCGGCCCTGGGAAGGTGAGGGGCCGGGCCGGGGACCCCCTGTGCACAGGGGGGCTGTGTTTGAAAGAAAGCAAATGCTTGGAGGCCGCTTTGCTAGTGACTCATAGAGCTCCCCGTTAGAGGGAGACGCCGGGAGCCTCCCAGGAGCCGCTGCTCCCACGGGGCACGGGGGTCTCCCCGCCAGGTGTTTGCCGTTCTCGGGAAGCGAGCAGTCAACAGCTAACTTCCCGGCCAATATGATTTAGAGACGAGGCTTGGTTTCCCTGCCAGCCACTGGCTCTCGGGAGAGCGGAGGGTCTGGCCCGGATTGGGGGCAGGTGGGGGGCGGGGTCTGGCCCAGCACCGGGAGCCTGAGCCACGGGCCTGTCTGCCTGCAGGGTCTGGTCCGGCCTGCTCCTCGCGCTGGGCGTCCTGTGCCCTGGGGGATCGCCGTGCGGCATCTCGACCCACATAGAAATAGGTGAGTGCCGGGGCAGGTCGGGCGGCCGTGTGAGGGACGCCAGATCTGTCGGGAAGGTGGTGTGGAGGCCTGGTGTCCTGCCGTGCCGGCCGCCCAACAGGAGCGGACAGGCCAGGGCCCAGGCCTTCCGGCTTGCGGGCTGTCGGTGGGCTTGGAGGAGAGGTAGGAAGCCGGGGGTCTTGGAGCTTCTGTGGGGGAGAGTGAGGAGCTGGTGGGCCAGAGGCTCCGGGAGAGAGGAGTGGGGCGCAATGCGGGGTGTGAGGAATGGTTCCCAGGTGCGAGCCCATGTAAAGTACACGTGTGGGTCCCCGGGTCAGGTGGCTTTAAAAGGGGTTGGCTTCAGGCCCAGCTGGCCGGCGTGGCTCAGGGGTTGAGCATCGATCTAGGAACCAGGAGGTCACGGGTTCGATTCCCGGTCAGGAAACATGCCTGGGTTGAGGGCTCAATCCCCAGTAGGGGGCGTGAGGGAGGCAGCCGATCAATGACTCTCTCATCATTGATGTTTCTCTCTCCCTCTCCCTTCCTCTCTGAAATTCATTGAATATTTATACATGTTAAAGCAGGAGGGAGTTGGCCTCCTTAGTGAATGGTACAGTTCTAGGAAAGTGAAATGGCTAAAACGATAGAAGTGGGGAGTTCTCACGGCTTTAATCCTCGGAGCTTAACAATTAACAAGAGGGATGAAATCCAAACGCCAACAGAGTCAGATCCTGGCCGGCCTTCCTCCAGCAGGTGCCAAGCAAAGGTCCTCACGGGGAATACACGTTAACAACATAGGACAGATTAAATATGTGTAAACATGTTCACGTGAGCGTACGTAAGGCAGCTCCTAGCCTGCGACGTTGAAGACGTGTTATGTAAAAGGGACCTGTAAGCTCTCTCAGTGACGAGGTCGGAAGGTCTTGTGAAGATGGCGTCCGCGTTTCCTCGCCTCGAAGAGGGGGCTGTGGAGGGCAGACGTGGGTGTGAGCGCATCAGAATCCGCTGCATCCAGGGGTTTGCGTCCGTCAATCGCAGAATCCTGGTCCAGGCTACCTGTGTGGACCGTGCCCGCCCATGGTTCTTCCCGCACCGATGTCCACAGCAGTGGCTGTTTTCTTGTATGAATTTAAAAATTGGATGTGGCCCTAGCCGGTGTGGCTCAGTGGATAGAGCGTCGGCCTGCGGACCAAAGGGTCACGGGTTCGGTTCCAGTCAAGGGCACGTAGCTCAGTTGCAGGCTTCTCCCCAGCCCGGGCCCTGGTTGGGGCTCGTTCAGGAGGCACCCCATCTATGTGTTTCTCTCACGTCGATGTTTCTCTCTGTCTCTCCCTCTTCCACTCTCCCTAAAAGCCAATGGGAAAACATCCTCGGGTGAGGATTAACAACAACAACACAGAAAACCTGGAGGTGACTCACAGGAGAAATAAGGCCTGAGTCACCCTCAGGCGTCTCCACAGGAATGTTGAGTCTGAGGAGGTTCGGGTGTGGTGTCGCCTGTGGGCGTGTGGGCGGGCGCAGGTGGCCTCTGAGACTGGTTGTCCGAGTAAAGTGATGAAGACACCTGGGCTCCGGCTCAGCCCGGTGCGGCCGGCATCGCCTCTCCGCGTGGGCTTGTTCATCTACGGGGGTGTGACGATGGGTTGGCTCTGGGGTGGGATGGCTCTGGGGTGGGATGGCTCTAGGATGGGATGGCTCTGGGGTGGGATGGCTTTAGGGTGGGATGGCTCTAGGACGATGGGATGGCTCTGGGGTGGGATGGCTCTGGGGTGGGATGGCTCTGGGGTGGGATGGCTCTGGGGTGGGATGGCTCTAGGATGATGGGATGGCTCTGGGGTGGGATGGCTCTAGGATGGGATGGCTCTGGGGTGGGATGGCTTTAGGGTGGGATGGCTCTAGGACGATGGGATGGCTCTGGGGTGGGATGGCTCTGGGGTGGGATGGCTCTAGGATGATGGGATGGCTCTGGGGTGGGATGGCTCTAGGATGATGGGATGGCTCTGGGGTGGGATGGCTCTAGGATGATGGGATGGCTCTGGGGTGGGATGGCTCTGGGGTGGGATGGCTCTAGGATGATGGGATGGCTCTG
Source organism: Cnephaeus nilssonii (assembly GCF_951640355.1). Classification (NCBI taxonomy): domain Eukaryota; kingdom Metazoa; phylum Chordata; class Mammalia; order Chiroptera; family Vespertilionidae; genus Cnephaeus; species Cnephaeus nilssonii. Next base: position 1,049,133 of record NC_137092.1, read on the forward strand.
GGGTGGGATGGCTCTGGGGTGGGATGGCTCTAGGACAATGGGATGGCTCTGGGGTGGGATGGCTCTAGGATGATGGGATGGCTCTGGGGTGGGATGGCTCTAGGATGATGGGATGGCTCTGGGGTGGGATGGCTCTGGGGTGGGATGGCTCTAGGACAATGGGATGGCTCTGGGGTGGGATGGCTCTGGGGTGGGATGGCTCTGGGGTGGGATGGCTCTGGGGTGGGATGGCTCTGGGGTGGGGTGGCTCTGGGGTGGGATGGCTCTAGGATGATGGGATGGCTCTGGGGTGGGATGGCTCTGGGGTGGGATGGCTCTAGGACAATGGGACGGCTCTGGGGTGGGATGGCTCTGGGGTGGGATGGCTCTGGGGTGGGATGGCTCTGGGGTGGGATGGCTCTGGGGTGGGGTGGCTCTCGGACAGGCTGACTTCTCTTTGCTGAGCTCCTGCCAGGTGCCAGCCATCGTGCTCGCCGCAGCGTTTATTTCCTCGAGTTCTCCCCGGGGCCTTGCAGGTGGGCCTCACTCACTTCCACACAGGAGGGGAGCAGGAAATGTAAATCACCATGCCGACGTGTGGTATCGTTCTGATATTTATATTAACTTATATCACATGAACAGCGCATGACTCTGACTACGGCTGATGAAAACAAGTGAGAGCAAACTTAATTGTCACTTCCCAGTACTTCACAGTTATAACCATAAAATTATGTTTTCCTTTTCTTTTTAAATATATGTTTTTATTGATTTCAGAGAGAAAGGGAGAGAGAAACATCAATGATGAGAGAGAATCATGGATCGGCTGCCTCCTGCACACCCCCTACTGGGTTTCCAGCCCACACCCGGGCATGTGCCCTGAGCGGGCACCGAACCGTGACCTCCTGGTTCACAGGTGGAAATTTACCCACTGAGCCATGCCAGTCGGGTTATATTTTCTTTTTAAAATGATGTCTGGGGCGTCTGTTTTCAGCATGTGGTTGAACTTGATCGATGTGTGTGTCTATTTCTCAGGACACAGAGCTCTGGAGTTTCTCCACCTTCAGGATGGAGGCATCAACTACCGACAGGTATCGTCTGATCTTCCTCTTATTCCCGGCGCCAACGGTCCTAGCAGACGTAAACCGTGACCTTCAGAGCCATTTTCCTCTCCTTATGAACCGTTAGGAGTATTCCGGGCTAAAAGGCACATGTCCCCAGCACCGGTGCTGACGCACACAGACATCACACTGGCAGTCCCTGAGGGCCGCGTGCTCACCCTCCCTTTAATTCACAGAGGCCTTTTATAGTGACACCCTCCATTCCCTTCAAACATGGGGGGGTTGGTTTATTTTTTTGTCTCCATCTGTGGGGACCCTGCAGAGTCTCCTCCCTCCCACAGCCTGCTCTCCGGGGCGGGTGGGACGCGGCTCACTGGTCCAGTTTGGTGCGATGCCGCAGAGGGCGTGGCCGGGGCGCTGGCGGGCGCACAGGCGGATCCCCACGGGCCAGGCCGCGACCGCTCGGCCAGCCTGCGTGTTCCAGGTCCGCGTTGGGCTGGCTCTGGGTTTTCTTTGGGTAAAACATCCGGAGGTGCCTGCCCTTTAAAGACTTGCGCTGACCAGATGGATAGGGAGCAGGGCATAAAGCGGAGACACCGGGGCAGCAATGGGCAAGACCGAGGACCACGGGTGCCTCCCGTCCTGGTCGCTCTTTCTGAGGAAGAAATGGGATGTGGCCTGTGAACCAGGAGCTGGAGCAGGTGTGACCTGGCCCCGCCCACCGCCCGGAACAGGTTTCCTCTCCCGATTGGGAAACAGGTAACTCACTGCAGGCAAAGCAATCCTGATAACAACGCTGACCTTTCGCTTTATGGTTCCAGGCGTTTTTCTGCATTTATTAGTACTTTTCCCCACAAAATGATTACACTCGACACATCCTATATAATAAAACCCTAATATGCAAATTGACCGAACAGTAGAACGGCTGGTCGCTATGACGTGCACTGACCACCAGGGGGGCAGATGCTCAACACAGGACCTGCCCCCTGGTGGTCAGCGCTCTCCCACAGCGGGGAGCACCGCTCAGCCAGAAGCCGGGCTCATGCCTCCGCTGCAGGTGGGTCGTAAGGCGCAAGGGGTCCTGGACTGCGAGAGGGATGTCTGCCTGCCAGCTTAGGGGGTCCTGGACTGCGAGAGGGATGTCTGCCTGCCAGCTTAGGGGGTCCTGGACTGCGAGAGGGATGTCTGCCTGCCAGCTTAGGGGGTCCTGGACTGCGAGAGGGATGTCTTCCTGCCAGCTTAGGGGGTCCTGGACTGCAAGAGGGCGCAGGCCAGGCTGAGGGACACTCCTCCCCCAGTGCACGAATTTTGTGCATTGGGCCTCTAGTTATTTTATAACTTTTTGCATTTAATGTAGCAGATATCTCTCCACGTCCCTGGAGACCTTCCGGATAATTTTAACAGCTACCCGTCTTCCTGTGCCCGAAGTGCACCACAGTGTGTTCAACCAGCTCCTTGTTTTACTCTTCATTTTGAAAGAAGGGAACCTGGAGGCAGTTGAAATAGACGAGTGATTCTCGAGTGCCCTTTACCCGGTCTCCCCAGCCGCTGGCAGCGTGCGTGGCCGCCTCGCCTACCTCCCCCTGCACATTGATTTTCCCTCACGTGGCCTGATGACCCTGTAACTCTCGTGGTGTGATTCCCGGAAGCCAGGCCATTGCCCTGTGCCCGCAGCGTGATCCTCTCGTTCAGGAAATCGACGCTGAAGTAACACGGCTGCCCACGCCCCCGGCCTCCGCCCGGCTCCTCGGGGGCCTTGGGGCTCCCGCCGGGGTTCCAGGGCCTGGGCCTCGTCTGTGCTCAGGTGTGGGTCCCGGGGACAGACCCTCCCTGGTCGTGAGCGACCTTGGCTTGTTGGAAGAGGGCAGTCGGGTGACTGTCAAACCTCCCGCCGGCTCTGCCTGCTGGTTCCCTGGCATTAGCTTCTGCTGCGGGTGTTTTGGGCGGGAAGATGGTAACACGTCGAGGCGATGCTAGATTCTTCCTGTGGCATCGTGTGGGCAGGCACACGGGGCTGGCGGGCACCATCTGGGGTAATCATTTTTGTTGCCATTGTTGCATTTTTAGTCCTAAATTTCCAATCGCCCGGCGAGGCTCAGGGGTTGAGCATGGACCTAGGAACCAGGAGGTCAGGGTTCGATTCCCCATCAGGGCACAGGCCCGGGTTGCGGGCTTGATCCCCAGTGGGGGGCGTGCAGGAGGCAGCCGGTCCATGACTCTCTCTCATCACTGATGTTTCTCTCTCTCCCTTCCTCTCTGACATCAATAAAAACGACATTTTTTTAAAGGGAAGCAGGTGTCCTTAACCCTCCCACAGCCCCCAGCCCAGCTGCCCTCTGCAGCACAGGCCGCGCAGCCCGAGAGCCGGGAGGGGCGCCGTGTGCCGTTCTCACGTCGCTGATTGTCACCGGGTCCTGAGCATCTCGCCGTCCAGGGGGAGAGCTGTGGGCGCCCGCTCTGCTCCTGGGGACGGAGAGGAAGGAGATGCCGTCCCCTCCCCTCGGGGCAATGTGCTTCCGCAGGAGAGAGCCGGCGCTGCAGGCTGGGGCAGTCGCGTGGGATTCCACGTGAATTTCATTTTCACCGCCACCCCGTGTCCCGCCTCCATCTGCGCCCCCGCCCCCTGACCTCTGCTTCCGCCGCAGCTGCTGCTGGAGCACCGGGACGCGTACCAGGCAGGGACCGTGTTTCCGGACGCCTTCTACCCGGGCATCTGCCAGAGAGGTGAGGGGCAGCCCTCCCCCGGCCCCCCACCTGCTCAGGAGGAAGCCCTGGGGTTAAAAATCAGCCCGCGGTCGGTCACGTTTCCCACGCGCTGGCCCTGGGCCTAGTTCAGGGCTGCGTTCCCGTGAGTTGGGGTCCCTTGTCTTTCCGCTCTTCCTTCTAGAGGCTTCCTTGGGGCCCACAGGAGAGCCCACAGGCCTGGAGGGCAGGTGGAGGGAGGTGGTGGAGGGGGCAGGGGGGAGAGGCAGTGCCGGGGCCTCCTGGCTCTCCGGCAGACCCCGAGCCCTCGCTCTGTCTCCCAGGGCGCTTTCACGAGGTGTCGGAGAGCACCCACTGGACCCCCTTCCTCAACGCCAGCGTCCACTACGTCCGGGAGCACTACCCCCCGCCCTGGGGGAAGGTGGGGCCCTCTCCTTCACCTCCTTGCCCCCCCCCCCCCCGGCCTGCGAGGGTCACGGCCCTCGGCCCTCCACGCCAAGCACAGCCCCGGGGCCAGCAGACGCTGGTTAACACGTGAAATCATGTTGAAGTTTGGGGGTCACGGGTTGTTTTGCTCCGACACTAGTTCACCGGGAAGCACTTGAAACACGGCACAGGGTCCCTTTGGGTAACCAGACACGGGTTTCTGTTGTTGTTAATCCTCACACCCGAGGATATTTTCCACTGATTTTTAGAGAGAGTGGAAAGGAGTGGGGGGAGAGACAGAGAGACACATCACCGGTTGCCTCCTGCACGCACCCTGACCGGGGCCGGGGGACCTGCCACAAGGTACGTGCCCTTGACCAGAATCGAACCCGGGACCCTTCAGTCTGTGGGCTGGCTCACTTTCCACTGAGCCACACTGGCCAGGGCTAGACATGGATTTTCCATTAAGCATCAGTAATGGGGATGAATTCACACTTATTTTTATTTACGTCTTTATTGTTGAAAGTATTACATATGTCCCATCCCCCCAGTGACCCCCTGAGTTCACACTTACTCAAACGCCCCACGGGGTGTCGTGGGAGAGCCCAGGCTCAAGGCCGGTGTGTTTGGGGCAGGACACGGAGAAGCTGGTGGCCTTCCTGTTCGGCATCACGTCCCACATGGTGGCCGACGTCAGCTGGCACAGCCTGGGCATCGAGCAGGGCTTCCTGAGGACCATGGCGGCCGTGAGTGCCCATCCCGTCCGCGCCTTCCGGGTGACCCCGCCACCGAGGTCACGGAGGCCCCCCCTCCCCCCAGGGAAAGGGACACGTCCGGCCGCTCACATCGTGCGGGACTAGGCTTCATGCCCAACGCGTAGTTAGGAGATTTCCTCTTTTTAAAAATATATTTGTGAGGAAGGGAGAGGGAGAGAGAGAGAAACATCAGTGATGAGAGAGAATCATGGACCGGCTGCCTCCTGCACGCCCCCCACTGGGAATCGAGCCCACAACCCGGGCCTGTGCCCCGTCTGGGAATCAAACCGTGACCTCCTGGTTCCTAGGTCGATGCTCAGCCACTGAGCCCCGCCGGCCCGGTTATTTGGGGCTTTTTTCCTTTTAATTTCCTGTGTGGAATGCCACATTCCCCAGGTGGCACCGTGACCTCACCGGCGCCTCGGCCTCTGGAGCCCCGGGGCCTCCATCAAGGTCGCAGGATTCTGTGAGGGGCGGCATGAGGACTCGGCGGAGACGTGCGGCCGTCTGACCAGGCGCACGGGCCCCAGAGCTTTATCTGACAGCTCAGCTGCCAGCATCCCTCCTCTAGCAGATAATAGTAAAACCAATGCTTCCCGGACCCTGAGCCCGCCCGCCCGCCCCCTCGGCGGCCGCCCGCCCTCCGGGACGGAGCCAGCTGCTCGGTGATGCCTGAGACGCTGGTTCTCCGCTCCTCAGATGGATTTCCACGGCTCCTACTCCGAGGCACATCCGGCTGGAGATTTTGGTAAGTTTACTCTCATTGCCGAGGTTTCTTCTGCGGTAGATTTCATGTGTAATGAAGTCACTATTTAAAAGTGTATTGTTAAATACGTTTTTATTGATGTCAGGAAGGGAGAGAGAGAGAAACATCAATGATGAGAGAGAATCATGGATCGGCTGCCTCCTGCACGCCCCCCACTGGGGATCGAGCCTGCAACCTGGACCTGTGCCCTGACCGGGAATCCAACCCTGACCGCCTGGTTCCTAGGTCGACCCTCAACCCCTGAGCCCCGCCGGCCGGGCTGTCTATATATATTGTTTCTATCATATCTCGCCAGCAGCACATACTGACTGCTTTCTGCTTTGATGTGTGGTTCACCGAGCGCACGGACATACCTCATTCAGCAGCCGTGCACTTCCGAGCAGTTGTGAACATGTGTGTTTTTGGAAAGAAAAAAAACACCACGTTTTATTGACTTGTGTTGTAGCTTTAGAAACACTGTACTGTCATGTCAGATGGAGTTCATGACCTCGTGTCTGCTGACACACCCGCTCTGAGGCGGTAGATGCCGTCTCTTCTCTGGAGGCGGTTACCTGTAAACACCCCAACGGATGGTGAGCGGTGGCATCTGACAGAACGCCGCGGCCCGTCTTCCTTAGGGCGAAAGCACTTTGGTTATGGGGTCCCTGTGCCCCTCAAGTCATGCTTCACTCGCTACGATTTTAAAAGATCAACTTCCACAAAGACATGCCTGCACCGAAAACAGCAAACAGAAGCGTGTCACAGTTGGGCAGACGTGTGTAACCGTTGAGCAAAAACATGTAACAGTTGAGCAGAAGCGTGTAACAGTTGAGCAGAAGCGTGTAACAGTGGAGCAGAAGCGTGTAACAGTGGAGCAGAAGCGTGTGACAGTTGAGCAGAAGCGTGTAACAGTCGAGCAGAATCATGTCACAGTGGAGCAGAAGTGTGTAACTGAGTGCTCGCGGTTCGGGTTGCGCGAACCCGTGTGGGCGGCGCCGCCCCTGTGTCACTGACCGTGTCCGTGTTGGCCCCGCAGGCGGAGACGTGCTGAGCCAGTTCGAGTTTAACTTCAATTACCTGGCGCGGCACTGGTGAGAGCGGGCCTCCTCCGGGGAGCGCTGGCGGTGCCCGCGGGACCCTGGGCGTGGGAGCGTGGACAGCGGGGCTGCGGGAGAGACGGCCGAGGCGGCTCTGTCCGGGGTCTGCTCCTGGCGTGTTAGGTGACGGCTCCGGGGTCTGCTCCCGGTGCTGGGCCGGCCGGTGTGTGGAGGGACCCACTGCGGCCGCCGAGGCGGTGGGACCAGGCACCGCCCGCAGGCCCTCTGGTGGCTGCGCACGGCGGGCGAGGGTGGCGGCAGCCGCGTCACCTCTGCCATCGTCTTTGCCTCCCGAGTCCCACACGCGCCCTGACGCTGACGCCCCCCAGGTACGTGCCGGTCGAGGACCTGCTGGGCATCTACAGGAAGCTCTACGGCAGGGACGCCATCACCAAGCACGCCATCGTCGAGTGCTCCTACCTCCAGTTCTTGGAGATGTAAGTGCGGCCGGAGAGACGCGCAGGAGCTTCCCGGGGGCTCTGTGTCCGTCTGGGGGGCTCTGTGTCCGTCCCGGTGACTCTGTGTCCGTCTGGGGGGCCCTGTGTCTGTCTTGGTGGCTCTGTGTCTGTCCCGGTGACTCTGTGTCCGTCCTGTGGCTCTGTGTCCGTCTGGGGGGCCCTGTGTCCATCCTGTGGCTCTGTGTCCGTCCTGTGGCTCTGTGTCCGTCCTGTGGCTCTGTGTCTGTCCTGTGACTCTGTGTCCGTCCCGGTGACTCTGTGTCCGTCCCGGTGACTCTGTGTCCGTCCCGGTGGCTCTGTGTCCGTCCTGTGACTCTGTGTCCGTCCTGTGACTCTGTGTCCGTCCTGGTGACTCTGTGTCCGTCCTGTGGCTCTGTGTCCGTCCTGGTGACTCCGTGTCCGTCCTGTGGCTCTGTGTCCGTCCCGGTGGCTCTGTGTCCGTCCCGGTGGCTCTGTGTCCGTCCCGGTGGCTCTGTGTCCGTCCCGGTGACTCTGTGTCCCTCCTGGAGGCCCTGTGTCTGCAGGGTTTGGTGGGTGGGTTTAGCGGGTTCAGGGTGGTCACATGAGAGCTGACACATGCCGACCCAGACCTCACCCTTAACCTCTTTCTTCATTATTCGCCTTGTTCTGTGTGGAGCCACAGCCCACACCACGCTCACTGCTGTGCTGCAGGTACGGCGAGGTGATGGCCGTCTCCAAGGTACAGCCTCCCTCCCCGAAACCGAAACCGCCGCGCGAGGCTCTGCGGGCCGGGCCGCGCCCGCTGCTGTCTCACCCTCCGTGTCCCCCCAGCTCTACCCCACCTACTCCCGGAAGTCCCCGTTCCTGGTGGAGCAATTCCAGGAC